>NC_081543.1:36398187-36403611 GCF_901000735.1 Corylus avellana | reverse complement strand
TAGAAAACCATTATGGGAACTTTCATTTTGTCGTTTAATGTGAATTTCTGACTTGGTAAATTATTGCATTAGCACATTTTCTAATGGAGAAGATTATCCAAAGGCCACTCTCGCATGTTTTGAAATTTCCAAGCTATTAAAACGTCTAACTTGTTCTGGGGACGTATCTGGGTCCCGCAACCTTAATCTTCTCGTTTTCTTATCCACTTGACTTAGCCGCCCACAAAGTTGTTTGTTTTTTATAAGTAAAATCCGAAAAAAAGAGCAAGTTGTTTCACCAAACATAATTGAACAAATATAAAGAAAAGAAAATGTACTTGACTAATTTTCTCACAACACGCCTTGGCTAGCAATGCCACCTATGCTATTATTACAACAAAAGAAAAAAAAAACAATAATAATAAAATAAAACAAAAACTTTGGAAAGTATTTTCAAAACGTTTGAAAGTTCATGAAAGGTTTTCTAAAATTTCCTCTAAAAGCTATTACACCAGGCATAATACTCCGACTCCAAATCCAGCCTATCAAGGTGCTGATCGTTGGCTGATCTGAAAGCTGTATCAGGGCTGACTTGATAGATTTTGGGGCCTAAGCAATAAGTTTAAGTGAGGCCTTTTTCTTATATTTAAATATTAATTATTTTATATTTATTTTAACATTTATATTATATTTATTTTATTTAAAAATAATTATTCTTAATTATTCTTACTTTTTATGATGCATAATTACTAATTAAGATTTTATAATCAAGTTTTTTAACATCTCATTTTCAATTGATAATATGGATAGGAGAAATGCTAGGGATCAATACGTTTTTCATATTTAGCTCATACTCTCTTATAAATTTAATAGATTAACCATTAGATTAGTGGGGTCCACCATTAACTTATGTAGAGTTCACAAATCTAATAGGCCAATATTGAAAAAATATTGACTCCTAGCATACTCGATGATGATGTGACCGTGAAAATCAGCCTTTGGATCAATAGGGCTTATAACAAAAAAAAAAAAAAAAAAATCAATGACTAATTTTTATTGCTATGTCATCATAGTTGTATGACAGTAATATGAGAGTATACTCAATAGCACTTCTCCGAATAATTTGATCAAATCATTCGATGAACTTTAGCCTCTAATTAACCATATTCTTCCAAATCATTGAATATATTTTTCTATGTTCTTACCATTTTCTTCAAATCTATATTTTCGAGAATAGGCGAGTTTCCTCTCGGTTCGCAATGAATCTGAAAAATAACCCTTTTTTTTTTTTTCAATTGGCAGAAGTGATAATTAATATGAGTAATGCTATAGGCCCCTCAAACTAAAGATTGCCTAAATGTTTTTTTTTTTTTTTTTTCTTTTGAAAGGATTGCCTTAATGTTAATGTGAAGTTAAACTACCAAAAATTATGAATTTTCCCAATAACAAAAATACTCTTAATAAAAACTCAAACAAAAAATTTCTAAATTCTCAGAAAAAAATAAGGTTACATGGGTAGCCGAGGCACCCTCGTTTGGCCATTTTCTCGGCAGCCAAACGGAGGACAAGAAACAAAAGATAAAGGGAGAAGTTATGAGAAAGAGAAAGTAAAGTAAAAAAGAGAAGGTGGACCTTAATGCTTTTCACGACGGGCTTGTAATTGTTCAAGCGCTTCAAGTGCTTCTGGACCTCAACCCTCTGCCTGGAGACACTCAACCTAGCGGCGCAAGACAGCGAGATTAGTTATTGAATTTTTAGAGAGAGTGGGCACACGGTAGTGGATTTTTTTAGTCTTTGAGGTGTGGTGGGGGAGCGTAGGATAAGCAGGAGCTTGATAGCTTTAAGGTTCATGGATCATGGTGTATAAGGGAGGGACAGAGAGCTAGTGGTTGAGGTTCCAGGAGAGAGGTGGTGACTGATGCGCATTTTAGCAGTCAACGCCGTTGTTGTGGCTGCTAGCGTCTAGTGTTAAAATTTTGTGCCAACTGCCAAGTCCATTGATTAACTTAAACTTTTTGGACTCCGGTATATCCGAATGTATAGGAAAATGATAAAGGCACAACTTAAATCTAACTTTAACTCAACTTTTTTTCTTAAATTCAACTTTGGCCGAACTTTTCTCTTAAGTTTAGAAATTGGACCAAAGTTAAGTTTAAATTGTAATTGTATCATACATCATATGTATATTAATATATTCTGAATTTTGATGGATTCGTTTGAAATTAAATGTTTTTTTAAATATAATGTTAAACGCCTTACGTTTTGTGATATTTTTTAAAAACCCAAATTATTAGCCATAACAATTCAATACAAAAAAAAACACATTTCCATTCACCATCATTGTTCCATTTCTATTTCCATTTGGATTCATCACCAAAAACATTCTATAATACATAATTTGCAAAATAAAAAATTATTTCAATAAATATGTTACAAAGTGGTATCAAAGCCAGTTATCATGTCGAGTATAGGATCGAATGGGTTGCAACTTTGTGGTCGAGTCATGGAGATGACGACCTATAAGCTAGATTAAAATGTCATGGTGTTATGTATGGACATAGGATTAAGTTATTGAATATTGAAAGATAAGTGGAACCGCTAAAAGAGAAATAGTTACTATTTGGTCAATATCGATAGAAAAATGAATAATAAATAAATAAAATAACGGAATAAATGAAAATGGAGACAATAGATTTTAGGTGGTTTGACTTATGACTTGCGTTTACAGGATAAAATCTTAAGAATTACATTTTGCTCTTGATGAAATTTACAATACAAAAAGTTTCTATTTATAAGGAGGTCATGGTGAGAATATAAAAAGGTAAGCGGTAATTGGATACAATCAAATCACTTTATTTAGAGTAATGTAATCTAATCAAATTTTCATCAAATCTTTAAATGTAAAGTAATCAAATAAGATGATTCGCATATTGTCAAAGCGAGAGGGTTGTTGCATTTTTGACATTAAGTTGACAAAAAAGCCCATGTTTTGCAATGGCAACAGAGTTACAGAAAGAAGAATGCGAAAGGTAGTTGGCTTAACAACTGAAATAAATGTATCAGAATAATCAATACCAGGTTTTTAATTAATTGTAGCCTTTTGTTACATGCGATTATATTTAATAGAGTTATGGGCTTTGTATTTTATTTTATTTTTTAAATTTTTTTTAAGGGATACCAAGAACACAAACAAACAACAACATTAAGAAACAAGACTAGCAGGGTGAATCTTTCCCGCTACAAATGAGAAAGCAATAGAGTTTGAGATGATGTTATCAGTTTTCCAATCTTGAATCAGAGAGGGGGTGTCGGAGCGCCATGATGACCGTAAGAGAGTCACCTTCCAAAATGAAATCTAAGATGTTGAGAGAGATAGCCAAAGAGACTGCAATGGGCTTTGTACTTGAGCTTTAGACAACATCTTATTTTTCCACAAAACCCAAAATATAAAAACAAAACCCATGACTCTAAATTCATCAAAAAATTAAAAAATTGTAAATCATAACAAAATTCAAACGTAATAGCTAAGTCTCTCTTGGATTTGACTACATTTTACTCAATATTTTATATATCTATGCAACACATGTGGAAGATATCGTCAGTATTTTTTTTTTTTTTTAAATCAAATTTTAATTTTCTTTTTTTTTTTTTTTTTTTTTTGGTAATTTCATCCCCCATATCTAAAATTCTAGTTTTCTCATAACTGGGCGGAAGATATCATTGGTGGGAGAGGCACACATTTCTCAAATTTGAGTTGTTTTTGTTCAAGTACAACAGTGTTGATTTGTTCACGTGAATGACTCTTAAAAAATGTCTGGTAGGCAGAGACAGATCTACATGTAGACAAGGGTGGGCCGTGGCCACCCCCAATTTTGAATTTTTTTATTATTATTATTAAATATGCTTTAAAATGTGAATTTGAGCCAAAAGTTTTAGTTCCGCCCCGGGCCCATTAAAAAAACAGTCCAAAGTTTGGTCCTGAACCCTAAAAAACAGTCCAAAATTTTTAAGTTTTGATACGCTTTACATTCATGGATTAAATTGAAAATTAAATTATATTAAAAATAAATATTTTTTATTTTGTTTATATTTTCTTAACATTGAATGAATACTGATTTTATTTTTGTATATATTAAATTAGTCTTTAATCTTAATACATTTCTCATCAATTATTTGGTCATCTATTTAAATATATTTTTAATTCATGCTTTCATGCTTTGGCCCCATCGATAAATTTTTTTGGTTCCGTCCATGCTTGCAGGTGTAATTTCAAATGCTATAAAAGGCTTTAACTTTATTTATTGGACATCAATTGATTTTTAAATGAGATGGTCAAATAACCAATCCAACAAATAGTATGTGTTCGAATTGCGGGAACGTCACATTAAAGGAGAGACTATTGAGGTACAATAGTGTTGCTCTCTTCACATAGATGGTTTTAGAAAAAAAAAATTGTTTTGCGGGATGCGATTTTAAATGTTAGAATGTCATAAAATGCTTTGACTTTTTTTAGTGGATAGCTATTAATTTTCAGATAAAATGGTTAAAAGCACAGCCTAACAATTTTGTTTGAGATGTATTGACGTGGCAACTATAAATGATTTCACAACTCTAATAAATTAGATGTACACATGGCACAATGTTATAGGTGGTGATGTGGACATTTGTAAAGGTAGCCAAACTATGATTAATTTATTTTATTTTGTTTTTTGTGGAAAACTAACGGAGGTGGTGAAAATAAAATTTCACCAAACCTAGGTAGCTTAATTGTCATTTTTAAAAACTTGGATATCCATGTGAAAAACTTGCTAACAACATAATACATATACCAAAATGATATTTAACCCAACATGAAATTGGGTTTATAGCTTGCATAAACAGAGACGTGGGAGACAAAATACAAAGAGAAATATATATATACTTCCAAATGTTTATTTCCTCATATCTACCATTGAATTTTGAATGAGTTAGCATTTCTCAATTACAAATGTTCGATGAGCCAAACTCATTATTGACAACATTTCATTGTCAAAAGCAAATAGTGGTATTCTCTTTCTACTAAAAGCAGAGGTCTGGATTCAATTAGTTGTGGGTTTGGGATTTTACAATTAATGGTAATAATGTTGTTTCGGGCCACAACAAATAGCACCTGAAACGAAGGATGCCAATATGTATTCGCTTGTTGAATTCGAGTCGTATTGATGAATAAGTATAAGATTATATAGATCAATTCCAATTAGAATCATTTAATCAAATAAGTCAGATTCATTAACCATAACCGACTAATTTTATATTGAGCTCACATCAAATTTGCAAATCGTGTAAAAGAATTGACCATCCTACTTTCGTACAAAAATGCACAATTAGAGCTAGAGATTTGCACGTTGAGAAATTATGTTGTACACTTGTACCTGGATAATCATGCTATAATTTCCAAATTTGGAA
>NC_081543.1:36388449-36398087 GCF_901000735.1 Corylus avellana | reverse complement strand
ATCCTTGCAGAACTCTTCCCATGGGTAACTTCAGTTTTTCTGTATTTTCTAATCCTATATTAATGCATTACACTACTGCCAATATGTAGTCCTTCTTCCATCCTTTGCTAATTTTTTTACCTCTTTCTTCTTCTTCTTTCTTCAGATTTTATCATTTTTGCAGTTTCATGACCGAAGTATACAACTCAAGCAAAACAGGTATATCTATTTATATTTATAATCACAAGTGAGGAAACTCAAAATATATTGCATTCTGCACTTATTAATTAATTCTCGTGCATGTTTCATCGATCATCTTAATAATATTATATGGAAAACAAAACTCTACTCTATCTTGACCATTTTGAGAATTTACAGCTTGATCACTAATATAAGTTTATTTCTCACTTTGTCCTTGCAAACTGTTAGGTTAAAATGCAAGAAAGAATTTCTCCTAAATAATTTCAATTTGTGCAGGCCAGGGGTAATTAACGTGGACAAGATCAACATATAGCTACTTAAATATATATAACAAGAACATCTTTGAATTAATTGGACAGATCGACTCACATGAGATAGCTGTATTAAGCTCTGACAGTAAAAAGTTAGACGGTACTTATGGAAGGTGCAAGTTGCTTATTCATGCATGGCATGACTGATTTTCTATGATTACTTTACAACATTGTTTGATAAACTCAATTTATTTCTTTATAATTTTATATATTATTCTTATAATCAGGCTTGAGAATACAGCACCGATCGATGGATCAGGAACCTCCATTTGGAGAAACCTACAAGACCCTTTTACATAACTCCTCTCTTGGTGAACCAAAAGATGAAAATCCACTTATAGTTGAGGAATGCGATCTACCCTTGATTGATCTGAGTCAATTGAATGCAGAGAGAGACAAGTGCATCAAACAGATTACTCAAGCTGCAAGGGAATGGGGTTTCTTTCAAGTTGTGAATCATGGAATTTCTCAAAAGGTTCTTAAAATCTTGAAAGATGAGCAGACGAAGGTCTTCCATCTTCCCTTTCAAAAAAAGATTGAAGACAACTTTTTGAACTTATCAGCCAATAGTTACCGTTGGGGGAACTCAAAGGCTACTTTTCTAAGGCATGTCCCTTGGTCAGAAGCCTTACATTTATCTCTCGCAGATATATCAAGAATGGATGAATGCAAGAGTACTCTCAGGTACAAAGTTACAAACCTTTCTTTTTTTTTTTTTTTTTTTGAGTCGTTTCTATATTAATTTATGGTAATACATCAAAAACTTTAATTAAAGTATTGATTTATAAGGTAAAAATTATTTAAAATAAGATGAGTACTTTAGGATATGACAATATGGAAATTAAGGAGGGTTTCGTGTCCTGATCCATCATCATATATAGCTTAATGGTGTGAAGTATATATATCTGCGCATGTAAACCCAAAAGTTTCATTAAATATTATTGTTTCTTACCATGGGGATCCAAATCATGTCCACAATATATATTGATCATCAAGATGGGCACTAACAATTAAATAGTATATATTTTCAATCTTTTATGCTCACTGTTTGTTATAGAATAGACCATTGCATATCTTAATTAGTCTTCTTTATGGGTAATTCATTGTATATATCGCATTTTATCGTTTAAAGACTTGTGAAATCCAGTACTTCTCAAGCATTGCAATTGTTATGATAGCAAGAACATTGTTTTCTTAAATTTTCATTAATCTTCAGCATACATAGTTGAGAAACCCTAGATTAATTACATGCAACAGTAGTCTTATTTCTTTCTTTCTTCTTTTCTTTTTTCTTTTTTCTTTTTTTTTTTTTTAAAAAATTATCTTATATACATAAGTCCTAATTCTGTGTCCTCTCTTTATTTATTTTTATTTAATTTTATCTTTTGTAGACGTAGGACGTGGGAAAAAAAAAAAATCCAAGGGTGTGGATATATATCCTACCACATCAGCTAGCTGTACACTAAACAGTTACATCTCACTAGCTACTTGTTCATCTCTGCCCCTTCCTGAAAAATAGATATACTGTACCTAAAAACAAAATTAGAGATAGTATATATCGCCTGTCGAAGTTGAAAGGAAGGCAATGATGATGTTATCGTCCATATGGGTCACCATCAAAATTTTTAAAATTATGACACCCTAACAGCGAAAATTTCAGTGGGTTTAGACTTTGTACTTTTTACAGGTTTGAGAAACTGACTTAATTGTAGGGGTGAAAAGGCGGGTATTAATGGCTAGTCATCTTAAAAGTGATTAGTAAAAAAATTTAGCGATTAGCAGTTATTGAGTTTTTTAAAATCGCTAATCGCCTTTATTATATAATATATATTTATATAAATAATAATAATAATAATCATCATATTTATACTTATAACATGATCAATTGACCATTAAATCGCAATTTTTTTTTAGATAATTAAATCACAATTTAAATATTAATATATTATCATTATAATTTATATGATTATATCAATGATCAATTGATCATTAAATCATATGATTATATAATAACAAATTATACATATATAATATGACATAAGTCATAAGTATACGAGTTCATATTAATACAATAATTAAGTACTTAAAGACTTAGTTTCAATGTATGTTATAAACTTATAAGTCCATATATGTTCTAAATTATAATTATACATATATGCATATTGAATAATATAAATGCATAAGATCAATACTTAATCGTATGATTCAATGACAATTCAAATACTTAATCAATTTAATTATATTATTCAAGTACAATGATAATGTGATTCGGATAATATCAAATTAAGTAATTGGTATTGGATTAAACTATGTGTTACTTATAACCACAATTTAAAGTATTAATGTATCATCATTATAATTTATATGATTATATCATATGATCACTTGTACATCATATGATTATATAATAACAAATTATACATATATAATATGACATAAGTCATAAGTATACAAATTCATACTAATACAATAATTAAGTACCTAGAGACTTAATTCCAATGTATGTTATAAAATTATAAGTCCATATATGTTATAAATTATAATTATACATATATGCATATTGAATAATATAAATGTATAAGATTAATACTTAATCATATGGTTTAATGACAATTCAAATATTTAATCAAGTTAATCGTATTATTCATGTACAATGATAATGTGATTCATATAGTATCAAATTAAATAATTGGCATTGAATTAAATAATAATTTTCTTACATGGGCGGAACTAGCATTAAGAGTTTGGGAGGGCAAAATTAAAAAATTTAGGGGCAAAATTTTTATTCTTAAAAAATTTGAAGTACTTTTTTTTAAAAAAAAAATTTGGAGACTACATGGCTCCTTGGGGGCTGGCCCCTCCAAGGGGCCATGTAGTTCCGCCCCTAGTTACTTATAACCACAATTGAAGTATTAATGTATTTTATATATATATATAAAATCATATTATCTTCTTTTTTTCTATTAGTATAACTTGTATTTTTAACAAGTTATGATTTACATTTAAGGATTTTTTTTTTTAAAAAAAAAAAAAAAAAAACAAATAGATGTAAATTAATGTAAATTTGGGGTCAAATATTTTAGATTTTTCAATATGGGCTTTTTTTTGAACAATTTGGCTCAATGTGGTATATAACAAAAATTAAAAAATAAAAAATGGCCCAAAACTGAAAATTGGCTCAAAGGCCCAACTTTGAAAAAAAACAGATATAACGGACGGTTATATGTTTACTAACCACTAACCGCTAACCGTATAGTGGATGCGGTTAGTGAAATTTAATAACTGCCTAGGCGGTTACGATTAGCAGTAACCGCCTTTTCACCTCTACTGAGCAATGACTCTGGTGAATAACGACCAATCAAAGGTCAAAAAATATCATGGAAGAATACTCTAGAAGTCCTTAGCATTTAACCTTCTATCAAATCATTATTAAGGCATATTTCATTATTAAATAGCTTTCTATGTACACTTGCCATTATGGATTTTAATGAAAATTGAAACACTTAGGCATAAGATCACGTCAAACCCGATAAAATAGCTCACATTTGCATATGTCACCTCAACTTGACACATGACCAAACCACAAAACTTAGAAAAAATAAAAAACAAATGAGGTGGATGGGTGGTCACCCCACCACCCTCCCACCAACAAAAGTGGTGGGGTGCATATTGCTCCCTTCACCCAGGCCTCACATGCACCTTTTACCCGCCAATGAATTGGGGGGATGGGGTGTGGTCATCTTGCCCACCCACATTCATTGGCGGAGGAGTGCCCCACCCACCAACAAATAAGGGCGAATGGGGCAACCGTACCAGAGGTAGGGGGCAACCTTGACCTCACGCACACCCTCCACCCGGGAGGTGGGGGAAGGGGTGATCTTACCCACCAATGCTCATTGGTGGAGGGGTGCCCTACCCCCTCCTTCGTTGCTGTGTGGGGCGACCCACCATTGCCCTCTTCCAGTGGGACTGCCCATCTACCCTAGCATAGGGGTGATGAGGTAATGACCACCTCATCACTTTTTGGGTGGAGTGGTGCCTTTTTTTTTCAATTAATTTTTTGTTTTATTTATTTATTTGCTATTTGGTTTTTCATTTTTTATTTTGTCACGTGTGAAGTTGAAGTGACATTTCTGTACATATGGAGCTATTTTATTTGATCTCATGTGATCTTACGTCTATGCGTCACAGTTTTTTTTAAAAACCTTAACAACAGGTATATAGAATGAGCGATTTGATAGCAGAGCATAGTTTAAAGAGTCATTTAATAAATTTAAACCCTATAGAGTGATTTCATAAAATGTTAAACTTCATGAACCTCTACAACATTTTTGTTCCAAAATATTAATAAAAATAAAAGTAAAAAATGCAAAATTAGTCCTATTGGTTTACCTGATTTACAATTATCTATGATTTTTTATGTGATATCAAAATGAATTTAGAGGTCCTTGAGATATGCAAAAAAAAAAAATTATTTTCTACAGTCAAATTCCATTAAAACACTTAACGAATTCCGTTAGTGTGCCAAGTCAGTGCCAATAAAATGATGACACATGTCATTCTTAATAAAAATTATATAAATATAAATATATAAGAATTAAAACTAAAAAAATTAAAAAATTAGCTTTTTTTTAATTAAAAGAAGAAGAAGAGGGTGACTGTAACACCTCTAAAACTGGCATTGACCAGCCTAGCAGGTTTACTTGCAATTACCCCAATTTAACCATCTGGTGGTTAAACTGGCTAAACTGGCAATTACCCCAGCCTGGCAGGGTTATTGTAATACCCCAGTTTATCGGGGTATTATAGTGACTCAGCGATAGCGGCCCCTAGAGGTGGTTGGGGGTGGCTTGCCGCCACCTCCGACCCATTGGCGGAGCTAGGATTTTGGTTTAAAGGAGTTAAGATTAAAAAATAAAATTGAACAAAAATTTATTAAAAATATAGACAGAGTTTTCCTCTAAACTAGGTTGTTATTTAATAACTATATTAAAAAAATATAGTTAACAAAATAAATAAATAAATAATTAATTATTGTTTAAAACATATAAATGTAAATTATAATTTATTTTTGCTCTTTATATTCATAAACAATTAATCTATATTGACCAATTTAAATATAAAAGTGTAAATAGACATTTTGTTATTTAATAATAAATTAGTGTAAAAAATTGATTACGTACCTCTCAGAAAAAATAATTTAACACTTCATTTGAATTGTTTAATGGCTTGAAGAAGAGAAATTTGGCTGATTGAATTTGCAAATCACAAATTTGAAATCACCAAATCGCAACATAGTTAATTTATGAGTTTAGGTTTTATTTTTTTATATATATATATGTAATATGCATCGATTGTTAACATGCTAAACTCAACTCAACTATTAAGGTATAATTTCCTTGTCCCATTTCCCATATGAAAAAAAAAAAAAAAAAAAATTGGGGTTGAGAGGGCGCATATGCCCCCTGGCTCCACCAGTGATTTTTTGGGGGTGTGAACAGAAAGTGAGAGAACTTAAATTTGCAGCTTCAATGCTATGAGGCTGGCCCGGCTGGGTGAGCAAAGAGAGTGAGTTAAAGAGAACTACAAGGGGAATTTCATTCGATTTACTTCATTGGAAAAAAGACAAGATAGTGATCGCAGATAGTGGTCAATCGATGGCCAAGTGAGGTGGCGGTGGATAGCGTAGGCTAGTAGCCTGAAACTATGAATTGAAGTCATGTTAGGGAATTCAGAAAGGAGAAAAACAACTAATAGGGTAGAGAAAAGCCCTAGCTGCTCTAAGGAAACAAAGGATTACTCTACTGAAATATTATTCTGAAATCGAAGTACTGAACTAAGCCCACAAGTCGGGCTTAAATAATTGAGGAAAACTGAATTATACATAAAATCAAACGGCAAATTAAAATAAGGATTCTGCTAAAAATAGTGCACACCGGAAAAGAACATTTCAGATTATGGTCTTATATGCGATTCTAATACTTACCAAAGTTATGTACAATTTACTGCACATTGTACAACATTGACCTAATTGTGCGTAATTCTGCCAATTCTTGCAATTATTGTGCTCATCATTATTAAAATATTTGTCGCTATTAATTCAGGATATGACAACTCAACATTTGCCGATTCTTGCACTAATATTATCTGTCCAGCTAGCATCATTAATTCAATATACTTAGTGTAAGGATCTATTTCTTCAATATTACGATTAAAAAGAAAAAAGAAAAAAAAAATCTTTGTCTCACTATATTTTCTTATTTTCCTTTTTTGTTCAGATCAACCATTGAAGCATTCGTGGCAGTAGCTGCCTCTCTGGCTCAAAGCTTAGCTGAAATTCTATCACAGATTTTAGGCATCAAATCTACATATTTCCAAGAGAACTGCCCACCAAACACCAGCTATCTTCGACTGAACAGATATCCTCCCTGTCCATTTCCCTCCAAGGCCTTTGGCTTGATGCCTCACACCGACAGCAGTTTCCTTACAATTTTGTATCAAGACCACGTTGGAGGATTGCAATTGTTGAAAGATGGAAAATGGTTTCGTGTCAAACCAAATCCACAAGCTTTAGTTATCAATATTGGTGACTTATTTCAGGTAACATAATCTTAATTATGTATATTAATCATGCTTAATTAAGTTATATATTTTTAGTAAATTAAGGAAACAATTTTATTCAAAAGAAAGATCTAAGGGCAAATCATGGGAGAAATTAAACCCACTAAACACATTAGTGATGTCATATTTTTCCACTCATAATAAAGCTAGAAAGACGCACGAAAATGGACAAGTGATGTGACAATGAGGAATAGGATGATACAGGATACTGAATAGTCTCAAGAACAAGACAGCATGGTTGGAATATTTAAATGTAAAGATGGATCATTTGGTACATACCTTTGTTTGTATTTGTATATATATATATATATATATATATATATATATATATAAAGATCCATGTTGAGAGAGAGCATATTCGGTGACGCAGGCGTTGAGCAATGATGTCTTCAAGAGCATCAAACACAGAGTGGTTTCCAGTGAAGAGGTTGAAAGGTTTTCTGTGGCGTATTTCTACTGCCCCTCCAGTGACGCGGTGATACAAAGCTGCTGCAGTACAAAGAGGTTGCTGCCGGCTGTGTACAAACACTTCAGCTTCAGAGAGTATCAACAGCAAGTGCGAAAGGATGTTGAGGCTACCGGAGACAAAGTAGGGCTCTCAAGGTTTCTCTTATGATCATATGAATTTGAAGGATATTGTATTTACTTTTAATTTACTAGTAAGCTATAGTAGTACTCATCATGAAGATGAAGTGGAGAATTAATATAGAGAGTTCTTTTAATTAATTAATTAATTAATTTGCATGTTTTGAACTTCAGACAGTTACCTTACTGACAATCAAATTATTACATGTGATCTCTTGTACTTGTTTTAGACTCAATGTATTATTCTTGTTGGTCGACTTGATCGCTTGTACGTGGACAGGTGTGGAAGTTGAAACGTGCATGCCATTAATCCACCTATATTTAATGGCCGCCGGTGTGAGGTTGCCTTAGAAAATTGAGGTTTTGTTCGTAAAACTATTCAAAAAATTTTTATCGTAAAACTCGTTGTATTCTTCAGTCTTTGTAGAATAAGTTATATATATATCAACCTCCATAGCCATTAGCCAGTTCTCTATCTTTCCTCTTCTGCTAGCTGTTGAGGAATATCTGCTAGAAACCAAAAAAAGTTGAAAGCGTTGCAGTGAATGATGAATGGGGGACAAGAAGCAGAAGACGACAAGTGAATTGAGCATGACCGTTGGTCATTTGTACATTTATGCTCTTCTTTTGGGACATCAGATCACGTGGACTTCATTGAATAGAGTGTGTTGGCTCCCTCAGGCCTCAGCTAGTTTGTTGTTTTGCCCTCCTCACTTCTCAGCCACTAATTTCTTACTATTTATTGTTTGTTTTTTGTCATCAGGTTGCCGACTACATCGAAAGACAACCTTTAGTTGACAGAGCATAAACATGCTTGTACGATGAAATGACGAAAACATATATATATATAAAAAGAAATTAAAGCAAAAACAATATGGCTTACGTCCCTCTTCTTTTATTTTGTTTTCCACTTTTTCGTTTTTTATTTTTGAAAACAATATGGCTATGTCTCTCTTCTATTTTGTTTTCTTCTTTTGCCTTTTTTTTTTTTTTTTTGATAGTTTCAATTCATACTTTTTTCAGAATCCCAGGAATATTCCTAGGGTAATCTATCCCATATTTTTCTTTAAATCACTCATTTCACGTAGAAAATCATTGTCTTGCCACATTATCAATCTACTACGAAATCCTAACATAATCTAAAATTATATATCGACAATGGGGCTAATGACGTTTGAGGGACAACATCTTTACCCTCTTTTAAAAATAAATAGAGCATTTTTTTTTTTTGACATGTTGGCATAATGGAAGGAAAATAGGGAAGTAGGATTCAAACTAATAACATCTACTTTATGAGACATGATCCTCCGCTGATTAAGCTAACATTTGGAGACGTGAAACCTTTTGTTTGGCATAAAATAATAATAATAATAATAAAAAAAAAATCCTAAAACTTCAAAAGGTTATAACTTTCTACTTGGTTGTTTGATTGGGTAGTCACAATTGCGATGTCACCAACGCTTCCCGCCCGCCAAATAATCATTTTTCATTTCTTGGACTTTGTATTTTTGGTTTGTTTTCAATTCCATTTCTTCATGTTAAATATATTGAAATAAAGAGAGAAAGCAGAGATGAGAGAGGAGAGAGAGAGAGAGAGAGAGAGAGGAAGCACTTAATTAGGATTACATTGTATTGAGTATGATATAAGAAGTATTATATTTAAATTGAATAGAGTAAAATTTAGAGGGTTCATTATTTCATTTGGTACTTTTGTATAGCTGTTAGTTAATTAAACTAGAAAAAAAAAATAGATCTTTTACTTAAAATTTGGAGAAATTTTAGAGAGGTCATTGATTAAATCTAACAAGGAAAGAAATAACATAGAATATAAAATATTCCCACAATAATTTCTTATACCAAAAGCCCCAAAAACTAAACAAAACCTGAATTACTTAATGCAGCAAAAAATATAAAACAGAAGGAAAATAATCTTATGATCAG
>NC_081543.1:36375935-36388349 GCF_901000735.1 Corylus avellana | reverse complement strand
TTTGTTTGTACGTAGCTTTGACTGAGTTAACATTATATTCCCTTTTTTCTCCTCAGGTGTGCAGATATTCTTTCATTCTCCTGTGGGGTAATCATTAACAGTTTTAATATAGTGGGTGGAAATTTAGAAAATAGTGTGATGCAGAATTGTGAATACTATGCTGTGAGGTTTCATCTACAGTTTACTTTTGTAAATAACACGTACAATATAATATTTTCAATAATCAGTTATGATATGTAAATAATAGCATCATGTAATAACTCTCTCTCACTCTTTCTTTATTCTATTAATTCAAATTTTGCAGGCTAAAAGTCTCTCTCTGTCTATATATATATAAAATACATATTTAAAAAATAACATTTGAAAAATTTATGTTTTCAAATTACATTTAGGTAATACGATTTCAAAAGTGAAGCTGTAATTTTACTAAACACTTAATTATATTTTTAAAAATTATGTTTTCAACATGCATGTTTGAAATCTCTATCTTTTTAACTTGCGCATTTTAAAATCACAACACTTTGAACTTGTTGTTCTGGTACATTACTCGTACGTATTACTGGTCTAGTTTTGTGTACCCATTCTTGAAACTTCAGCACTTCTCTACATAATCAAGATATTGGTTAAAAACTTACAAAAGAAAATAAAGATATTGGTTTAAGCATCGTTAATTATCTTTGCTAGATAATTTTGCAGGCTAAAATTACATTTTTAAACAAAATTTCGGGCGACCATCAACTTTTCTAAATCCAACCGTTTTGGTGTAATAAAAGAATAACACAGTAATGTTATGAACTATATTTTTATTTTATAATACTTACTTGACAATTTTAATCATTATTTATTTATTTTTAATTTTTTAACATTTTTAATTTTTTAACAATGAAATCATTATATACCTCGTTTGAGTACTGGACGACAACTAATTTAATAGAAAAAAGGAAAGATTCCAAAGCGCAAACCTAACAAATGAAAGTGAGTGGGGGTATATTATACAAATGGAAGAGCTTTAGATATTCCGCTTCATGTGATATTGGACCTTTGAATTCAACTAATAACATGCTTTTTATTTTTTATTTTAATATATATAATCAGATCATGGCCGACCACGCATGTCAAAAAATGGGTCCAAATTGATTTATTTTAGTACAAAACATAGACACCCATGTATGCCCTAAATTTGATTAACAGAAAAAGTAGTGTTGTGTTTTTCTCCTTTCCTTCTCTTTCTCTTCTTTTTATACTGTGGCTGACGAACGTTAAGGAAACGGTGTTTTAGAAAAGGGTCCCTCCATCATCTTCACCACCCCACTTCCATCACAAAGCAAATGCTAGCTTATAATTAAAGTGGCTTTTTTATTTTTTATTTTTTCTGATGACAGCCAATAATGGACGGTATAAAAATGAGCAATATGATAAACCTAATCTTTTTTTTTTTTTTTTTTTAACATGATAAACCTAATCTTAATTCCGTGAAAATTAGCGTAATTGACCCAATGGAGCGGTCAGTTTATTATTATGCCCTTCTCCTAAACTCAATTGCATGCGTTGTTTTGTTGATCGATGCTACCAAAAAAATTAAAAATAATAATAATAATAATAATAATAATAACATAAATAATGTATCAGTGACACATTTTTTAAAATAATAAATTACGCTGTGACACAAAATTTGTAAAACAAATTTTAAAAAAATAAAAAAAAATTAGGAGGAGAAGCATTTCTCTTATTTCACATATCTAATATAATATATAATAGGAGAGTTTTAGACAGGAAAGTCTAAGAGTTTGACACGTGGCATTCTAATTATCTGACAAATCATTATATTAAATGAAACTGTGCGTTTAAATATTTTGAAGTTTTAAGTAGAATGGGCTAATATCATGACATGTGTCATTCCATTTAAAATGAAAACACATGTTTTTTTTCAAACTACCCACTTTCTCAATCTTAACTGCCATATCTAATCTGATCTAATATATATATCTAATCTAATCTAATCTAATCATCTAATCATCATCATATATATGAAAGCGGAGTTTTAACATAGAGAGGCTAATATCGCGACATGTGGCGTCTTTTTATGAAGACAATTGTCCAGGTTTAAGTGTAAAACAAACGTTTAGTTTTTTTTTTTTTTTTTTTGAACAAAAACAAAGCTTTGGTGAAACGTTGTACCTTCAATTATTTTCAAAAAATAACTTATCCAATAAATAGTAAATCAAACCTCTTTTAAAACCACGTATCTAAATCAAACCTATTTTCCAGACCTCTCTCCTCACTTTGCTTCTCTTAAACGTCTATGGCATGCGGTTATTCCAATATAGAGCATCTCAAGGGGACAACTATGGAGAAGAAGATGGCTTCGGGATGTTCTACATGATGCAGGGGGACCTCCATGCCCGAATTCCCACAACCAACAACTAATACACGCTCCCCACTATAACTCTCGCCGGATTTGTAGTCACAAGCATGCATGACGTCGCCACCAAACTCTTCGAAGCCTTCAAACTTCGGCACCACTTTCTCTACATTCTCACTGTTGGTTGGCCACCACGAGCCACCAGCAAATGTACTCAACTTGATCGCCATGGTTGTTTGAACTGCTTTCTCTATTGGTTTGGATCCTCTACAAACCAAAAGTTTCGGCATACTTAGTAGACTGCACTATTTCATTGAAGTGTTTCGTATAGGATTCAAGGTAGTCGATAAACTGATATTTTGTGGGATATTCCAAAAACTCCTTCAGGAATGGAAAGTTGGGTAGTTGGCAAAATTGTTTGGGGAGATGAAGCTAGCTTGAGGCGATAGTACGTTTGGTTTTGCCACAGAGAGGCAAAGCAAAAGCAATCAGAAATTAAGAGAGAAAGAAAAAGGAGAACCATCATGGTTAGGCTCTCATCCAATCGAGTTTTGAAGGTTCCCATTTTTTTCACTTAAATAAATTTGGATTTTTATTTTTTTAAAATTCTTTGTGATGTATATTTCGGTAGTTGTTGGTGTCACTTTGATTAGGAAAATTACTCTTTTCAAATTCGTCAATTTTGAACTTGGTTTAAAACACCATGTTTTATACTTTCGCTCCAACACCACTTCCCCTCATTTTCACGCATAGAAATTTGGATTTTTCTTTTTTCTTTTTTGGTGACGTGCATTTCGGTAGTTGATGCCAATTTGATTAAGAAAATTCCTCTTTTCAAATTCGTCAGTTTTGGACTTGGGTTAAAACACCATGTTTCACACTTTTACTCAAATGCCACTTCCCCTATTTTTCACGTATAGAAATTTTGATTTTTTTTTTTTTTTGTGATGTATATTTCAGTAGTTGTTGGTGCAAATTTGATTAATAAAATTACTCTTTTCAAATTCGTTTTGGACTTGGTTTAAAACACTATTTTTCACACTTTTACTCAAACACCACTTCTCCTCTTTTCCACGTATAGAAATTTGGATTTTTCTTTTTCTTTTTTGGTGATGTATATTTCGGTAGTTGTTGGTGCCAATTTGACTAAGAAAATTACTCGATCTTTTCAAATTCGTCAGTTTTTGACTTGGTTTAAAACATCATGTTTCACACTTTTACTCAAACACCACTTCCCCTCTTTTTCATGAATAGAAATTTAGATTTTTTTAATTTAATTTTTTTTTCTTTCTATTATATTCTTCATTTATGATGTATATTTTGGTAGTTGCTGGTGCTAATTTGATTAAGAAAATTACTCTTTTCAAATTCGTTTTGGATTTGGTTTAAAACACCATGTTTCACACTTTCACTCAAACACCAGTACCACTTCCCCTCTTTTTCACGTATAAAAATTTGGATTTTTTATTTTTTATTTATTCAAAGCGAGAAAGGGGGATTTTGATTTGGTTTAAAACACCATGTTTCACACTTTTACTCAAACACCAAATTCCCTCTCATTAAACGTAAGTTTTAAACTAAATGTCATATTTACATTTCGAATGTAAGTTTTGCATTGAAATCTCAAATATATCTGTCTCACCCTTAACTTCGACGAATTTTCAGTTTCTTTCCCTAATCAATAGAGATTCATGAGGATGTATTTTGTTTGTTAAATGTAGGTTACTTTACATTTGCAGGCCGTCTTAAAAAAGAATGATAAATAAAGCATTTGTTTCTTTATTTTTTATTGTTTTGTGTTATTTTTTGTACTAACTTTTATATTATTTTTTTAACTTCTGTTCTAAAAGTAGTTTCATTTATTATTATATATTGAGATTTGAGAAGATGTTTAGAAAAAAAATTATGTATTTGACAAGACTTTTTTGTATACATGTGAATTTAATTGAAACCAAGAAAGTACACAGAAAAAGAAATTAATTTATTTTCTATTATATTACTATTTTTCATATTTCTGCAACAAATACAAAAAGACAATTAATTTATGTTATATTAATATTAATTTTGATTAAGTCCTGGAAATTGTATTTGTAGATCGTGTTGAAAGATAATGGTAAATAACGTAATAGAGAATGATAAATAATCCATTTGTTATTTTTATCATATGTTGCTCTACACTCTGAATTCCATTTTTTGTCCTTATTGGTTGATTAAATTTTTATATTATATTTTTTTTTTTGTCTAAAATTAGTTTCTTTTATGTTATAATTAAATTGATCACTTATTTCACTAATTGGTTTATGTTTAAGATGATCAGGATAAGTATTAGAATATCATCTTTAAGAATCATGTGTTATCTAACCTACTGAATTTAGTTTCGATTTATCCATTACAACTGCTCTAACAACTGATCGAGAATATATATAAAATTCTAATCCATATTGCAACGCATTCCATGCATGTGAATGTAACTTCTTTTTTAAAAAAAACTTTTTTTTTTATTTATTTATAATTTTTAGATTTTGTTCATCCATTTTAATGAAGATTTTGTTTATTTTATATTTATTAAAAAAAATTGTTTATTTTGCTTTGTATTTATTTCAAATGTTCAAAATTATATGAGTTTTATTTGTATTGAAATATAATATGTCTATATTTTAATTTATTTGAATGTTTTATGGATTTTTTTTTTGTTCATTTTGTGTGACTTACTCGGATTTTCATGCATTTTTGGAATTTTTTTTTCTTCTCTTCTTAAGAGCAAAAGAAGGAAAAAATTTTTATTTGATTGTTGTACATAAAAGGAACATAAACTCTTTCAAAACACTAAATGTATAATGAAGCATTGAACCTGACGTGAAATGAAATTATTTGTTTTTGTTTATTTTGCTTTGTATTTTTTTTTTCTTTTTTTAGATGTCCAGAATTTATGAATTTTATTTGTATTAAGATATAACAGGTATCACATCATGTGTTCTAGATCTCTTTCCCTAATCAATAGATATCAAGGATCGATTTTAATTGTTGTTAATTTGCAATTAGTTTATTTGATGAAATATGTGTTTTTCTTTAAAAAAAATGTTTGGGTTATGAAATTTGCATTTGAAGGGGTGTGTTCAAAGAGAATGATAAATGATGTAGCAAATAAGTAAATAGTATATTTATTTTTTGTGGTTATGTGCTTTTGATTCCATTTTTTGTCACTATTTTTTGTTTTAACTTTTATAATATTTTTTTTACTCTAAATATAGTTTTTTTTAACGTTATATATACGAACAATTGTCTAAAGAAAAAATATCTAATTGACATGACTACTTTCTATACCTATGAATTGCATTTGGATTGAGAAAAGTATATGGACAAAAACTTTATAATGCAAAAGTATGGTTGGAAGAAAAAAAAAAAGAAGAAAAAAACCTCTATTTGATTGGACTTCATCCTATACCTTATAAATTTCATTGCTTATGTTTTTGTTTATGCTTTTGAGTAAAGAAGAAAGATAAATGATATAATTCATTTATTTTTTAACCATGATTTAATGAAAGTTTTTTGGGTAGCCAATTAATTAATTGAATGAGGAGAAGGAAATTAGTATTTTAAATAAACTTCTCTCTCAATGCTTTTTTTTTTCTTTTCTTTTCTTTTTTTGTCATTTATACGTCCACTAATTATTATTATTTTTTTCTGTCCTATCATTTTTAAAAACAATCCGTGCATTGCACGGGATACAAGCTCGTTTATATAATCATACTAATATTATTGCCACCTAATATCCACTAAGAAAACCCCTCCAGTTTTCACCGATCCGAACATAGGAAGGTTCGCATTTAATATGAAAACGACCTCCTCAACATGTTTCTGTGCTCTACCAATAATATATCATGTTTATTTATTTATTTATTTTTGACATATAACCACAAGATGGAAGGAAATTCGAACTAGTGTCTTTCATTTTATGAGGCGTGATTCTAATCGATTGAATTACTTCTTGAGGACAATAATATAACATGCATGTTGAGACACCACACATGACACAACCTAAAGCTTGGGTCTATGAGTTTGAGTCCAAATCCAATAATACTATATTAATCGCTCACATTTCTTACATATTTTAATGTGAGACTGTACTCATTTAGACTCACACAACAGTAAGAGTTTTTAAACCAGCAAAGCAGCCAACACAGTTAATTACCAAGTCTTCTAGCATTTCACTCAGTCCCAAACAATTATCTAAGTAAAGAGAACTTGCATGACGACTCAACAATGGCCCAATCCGTTCTTCTGAACAAAGAGCAAGACACCACCCTTTTTTTCATGTCTTGTCTGCAGCTAGAGAGATGGAGGCAGAGGGGAAAATTGAGAAACCCTAAAGAAAATGAGAGCACATTATAGATTTACATACATTGGTTTTGGGCCATATCTGGGTCCCCCAACCTCAATAATCTAATCTTCTACTACTAGTCTTGTTCTCCATTTGGCTAAGACGCTTTATATATATAATTAAAGTTATTTCACCAAACATGTTGAGCAAATATAACGAAAATGCCACGGCCTTTACCATTCTTGCATCTACAAAGAAAGCCGCTAGAGTTGCTGATCGTTAATAATGAAAGTCACTTTGCTTATTAGTTATTAGTATCGATTGGCTTGGGTCCATCTGTACATGGCAAATATAAATGTCACACTGAATGAAATGGGTATGTATTTGCGCACTTTGGAAAGTTGTTTGGCACATCAATAATTATTTGTATTTGTATGCTATTTCCACACTTTGGTGTACACCTGTTTTTCACACCTGAGCTTTAGACTTTCATTTCAAATTAAAACAGAGATTATATCCTTTAGCTTGGTCTGGATATATAGTCTTTATCTCTTGACCCTTTCTTTAATTTTTGAGGCATTATTTAAGGCCTTTGAGATCGAGATGGGGAGATCGAGGTTAAGAAATCAATCAGCATTTCATGAGTGTAGAGCATTTGCAAATATTGAGCTCCATTCTACATCCGTTTTGTTATTTTCTTTGGTCATATTTGGATTAATGTGCCTCTTTCTTTTTTTGTTTGCTTGCAGTTTTGAGTTGCATTATATTCCTTTTCTTTTTTTCGTCAGGTGCGCAGATATTCTTTCATTCTCCTGTTGGGTTCATTAACAGTTTTAATATAGTGGGTGGAAATTTAGAAAATAGTGTGATGCAGAATTGTGATGCTGTTGGGGTTTCATCTACTGTTGAGTTTTGTAAATAACACGTACAATATATTTTCAACAATCAGTTATGATATGATATGTAAATAATAGCATCATGTAATAACTCTCTCTCACTCTTTCTTTATTCTATTAATTCAAATTTATTCTCCTACCTCTCTTCCCATTTTATTAAGGCGAAATGCTGAAGAGTACTTGATTGTTGTAGATTCATATTTCGTTGTGTCATTGAGTATCAAGGGAAAAGGGGTCGTTGCTACTTCTTCGGATTTAGGGAAAGCTGCAAAAGTTGTAAACAATTGTCTAAAAAGCCCTGCTGCTTGATGAATCTGTTCGTCTTTAAGCAGAAGCTCTTCAACCTCCTCAACCCACTTAGTAACTAGAGGTTTCACTACTTTTCCTTCTCTCTCAGCTAATTCTGTTTCATTTTTCACTTCATCTTTGACAGCCAATAGGGCTTTCATCTCCTTTTCCAAAATGTCAAGGTTTGATTGGAATTTGACTATGTCTTTGATCATAGAATAGATAGAGCCACACAGAACCCGACCAGCTGCTACAACCACTTCACCAACAACCGAAGCCATGTCATCAAACTAAAAACTATAGAACCAAACATAAAGATCGGAAATATTAATTTATCTTCCTCATTTTTCTAAGCAACCAAATACAATATCAGATCCGAACAAAATATGAACAAAACCCAAATCAAGGAAAACCAGAAAACTATGAACAAAAGCTCACCAGAAAATCAGACAATATATATATATATATATATTCTTTGAGTTGAATTTGGTGGACCTTTTTCAAAAATACTGCTGGAAAGTCCCGGAAGAGAAAACAAAACCGATGAGGAAAAGCTTTTTTTAAAGCAAGAGGTTCTCCATCAAGCATATGCTTTATATAATAAGCACTTGTACACAAATTAGTGCAAATAGAAAAGCCTCCATGTACAACAATTCACACAAACAAACCAAACAATAAATTATTACAGGCATTACTCTCATTCACTCCCTCTTGCATGCCCATGCCCAGGTTCTAAAATGGATATGGTTGAAAATAAGGCTTCAGACTTGTTACGACTGTGCCATCTTGCCACTGCAATGCGTTCCACCATTGCGATTCTCCTCTTATTTCTTTGATTTTTTTTGCATTTTGGGCCGTAAGAGGCAGCTTCCTAACACCATTGCACTTGAATACATAAAGCTGTTCTAGAAGCGGCCATGTCTCTTCGTCTCGGCAAAAAGTCCTTAATTTGGGAAGCCACTCCAACTCCAGTATCCGTAGTTTTGGAACAATAGGATCTGGACAGATTAGTTTCCCGGGAACATAACTAAAGAGATCACCTAACTTGTCACAGTTCCGTACCTTGATTACTTTTAGGTTTGGCAGGACCTCAATGAAGTAACCATAGGAAAGAATATATTCCATTTTAGAACAGCCCTCCACTTCTAGTGACTTTAGTGCAGGAAATCTCAGTCCAAGGTGGTTAAGCAATTCTGAAATGCTTTCTCCGTAATCCAGGTTTCTGAGATAAAGTTCCTCTAGGTTTGGCAGTGGATCATAGTTTCCTTTCTGACCTTGCCATACACTATCGCTACAGTTCTCAATAGAAAGAGATTTCAAACCAGCAAAGTAGTCAATACAGTCAATACTGACCATATCACTCAGCCCACAACATTTCTTTAAGTGAAGAGAATCTGCAGCTTTCAACAATGGTCCAATCCGTTCTTCCGAATTAAAAGTCATACCGCTCAGAGACAACACCATCCTTTTGCCATGTTTATTTGGTACAGAGTTTGCTTGTGGGCCAATGAAAAATTGGAATCTTTTTAATTTATTTATCCAGGAAATATCTTCTGAGCTGAGACATGGGATCCCCTCTAATCTTATAGATAAGTTAAGTAATCGCTTGAGGCATTTGAGATCTTCAAAACATGCCATTTCCTTTGGCACACGATCTCTCTTCAGCCTGAAAGAGAAATGACTACATGTCATATCCAGAGCCTCTAAACAAGACAACCCAGATATAATTCCAGCTTCAATGGTTTCTAGGTATTTAGTGGAGGATAGGTTTAGGTGCTTCAAGTTGCTCAAGTTTTCCATCCATCTTGGTAATTCACTGATAGAAGTGGCAGACAGGTCGAGCACTTGAAGTTTAATAAGCTTATCCAGTGGAGATAACTTTTCAAGATAGGAGCAACCCCCTAAAAGAAGAGCACGGAGTTCACTAAGTTGAAGTAGAGAAAGAGGCATTGAGTGGATGCTGGTTCCACCCATATTCAAGATCCTGAGTGCTTCAAATCCTTGCAGGAATTCTTCAGGAACTTTGACAATGGGAGTATTACCTTGTAGTAGCAAAGTGGAGGCATTTGAACATTGTACCACACAATCTGGCAACGTTACTATCTCGTTATTCATGAATGAAACTCTTTTGAGTGAATTATCATTTAACTTATCAATTGGCATCTTGCTTAAGCCAATCCCTGAACGAACTAGGGATTTACATCCATCCTCTGAGGATGATGCAATCCATATAGCAACATCACGAACAACATTATGCATCTTTACAGTGTCCTCGTCGGCACCATCTTCCAACAAGCAAGAGTCTTTTAGATTTTCAATCAAATCAATTACTCTATTAAGTGAATCTTCATAGTTTTCTTCATCTAGGAAACCTTCTGCCTGCCAACAATATACGAGTTCACTTATTGCAATTGAAAAGCCCTTGGAAAACAAAGAGCAATACAGGAAACAATATTTCATTTTTCCTTCTAATGAGTTGTAACTCCTCTTCAATGGCTGATAGACCTTTTCCTCGATGTGTGGTGGACAATACATTGATCTTTGCAATTCCTTCAAGGTATGCTCCCACTGTTCGACCTTTTCCTTTCTTCTCATATCAGCTCCCATGGTGACAAGGGCCAAAGGCAATCCGCAACATTCTCTAGCAATTGCTGTTGCAATTGGTTTAATGTCTTTAGAACTGGCTACATCCCCTGCATTTTTACCAAACAATTGCCAAGCTTCTTCATCGTTTAAAATAGCCACTTTAACTTCAACATCTGTGCTCATGTGCCTACAAACATGAAAAGATCGAGTTGTCAATATGATCTTGGAACCCTTATGATCTTCAGGCTGTGGGACACCCAATTTGTCTAAATCAATTTCCTCCCAAACATCATCTAGAATGAGCAGAAATTTTTCCTCGTGCTTGAGTCTGCTACAAAGTCCAATAGCGATTTCATCCGGGCTTTCTTCCGCTTTCACCTCCAAATTCAATCTTTGAGCTATTTTTTTCTGGACATTTTTCTGGACATTTTTCATGTACTCCGAGTTCTCGAGAACAGAAACAAATATGACGATGCTAAAAGGATGCCTTGAAGAAATGAGTTTATTGTTCAAAGTTCTTACCAGTGTAGACTTGCCCACTCCTCCCATCCCCCAAACACCAATTCTCCGGATTCCATCGTCAGACAATTGTCTCATAATATCATCTAAAATTTTTGATGATGTTTTTTGATCTTGATTAAATGTGTCTCCAGGAATCTCCACCACCCCTCTGTGCTTTGGATGATAGACAACCAAATCGTCCAAATGTGGTCTTCCTTCTTTTCGGAGTCCTATCTCTTTCACCTTTTCTGCCACTTCCTTTCTTATTCTATACTGCTTAAAACAATTTACAGAACGTCTGAAACGTGTCACTGCTTGAGAAATCTGTTCGACTTCAGTCTTAAGCTCTTCAACCTTCTTAAGCCACTCTGTAACTTCAGGTTTCACTTCTTTTTCTTCTTTCTTAACAAAATTTGTTTCCTTTTCCACTTCATCCTTCACAACCAAGAGGTCTTTCATCTCCTTTTCCAAAATGTCAAGGTTTGATTGGAATTTGACAGTGTCCTTGATCATACAATAGATATAGCTACAGAGAAACCGACAACTTGGTACCACTACGTCTTTAGCAATCTCAGTCAGCACTTCCATGCCTACCGTTTTGCTATGTGATCGAGATGCCACAAGCTGAAAAAAATTCACAGCCAAACTGCACAAGAACACCAAGTGTACGTTAGATATAAAAAGTTAATTTTTGGGAACTGGGAACTATTTTATTTTTTTTACTCCCTAAGTAAATGTATCATTTCAATTTAGTACCTGCCTTGTAAATCCCGAATTTAAATCCTTAAGTAGTTTTTGGAGAGTTTCAATGAGCAATATTACATACCTTGTCACATCAAAATTCTTTACATGATATTTTTCAAACCTATCAACTATGCAAATCTAATTGTTCACTTACAATCATACAACATTTTATACCTTAGGCTTACTATTGCTAGCTTGAGCTCTTGATCTCGTTGTCGCCGTCTAGTCGTCTGACACTACTATGACCTGTCAATGTAAACAAAGTTTATATATGGAAAGATGAGTTCACGACTCAGTAAGTAAGCTAGCTAGTGCTCGTGTGTGACTCTGAACATTTCATCATGCATATAAAATTATATATAATGCAGTAGTGTTCTTTTTTCCTCATTTCTTTTCACTTTCCAGTTTGATATCCTTGACTATTGATATTGTTGAAGACCTAGAGCGAAAAAGCTTGCTATATACTAAAAAGAAGTAGCATATGCATCTTTTCCAATCATTTGTGATATCTTATTCATGAATGCGACTTGGATTTTTTCCTCTTTGCTTGATTAATTTGGTCCTTTATTCCCCATTAATGTTATTACTGATACGTTGATCGTCTTTAATGTCTCAATTTTTCTTGGATATTGGTAAGGTTCTGTGTCAGGGATACTGGATGGTATTATGAAACTCTGCTTGCAGTTTTGTTGGAATATAGAAAACCAAGAAAACAG
>NC_081543.1:36371850-36375835 GCF_901000735.1 Corylus avellana | reverse complement strand
ATTAGTGCAAATAGAAAAGCTTACATATACAACAATTCTCACAAACAAACCAAACAATAAAATTGTAATAGACAAAAAAACAATAATGAACACCTCAATCAATAAAAACTCTCACTCACTCCCTCTTACCCAGGTTCTAAAATGCCTTAAATTCAATGAAAAAAGGCTGCAGACTTGATTTCGTTGTGTCAGTATGCCACTCCAATTTGTTCCACCATCGTGATTCTCCTTTAATTTCTTTTAAATTTTCTGCATTTTGATCGGTAAGAGGCAGCTTCCTAACAAGATCACACCCAGACACATGAACCTGCTCTAAAAGCGGCCATGTCTCTTGGTTTCGGCAAAGAGTACCTAATTTGGGAAGGCGCTCCAATTCCAATATGCGTAGTTTTGGAACAACAGTATCTGGAGCCATATATTGCATGTAATGATGAGTAAAGAGCTCACCCAACCAGAAACAGTGTCGTACCTTGATTACTTGTAGGTTTGGCAGGTCCTGAATAAAGTCACCACATCGAAGAAGATATTTCATTTGAAAACACCATTCCACTTCTATTAATTTTAGTTTAAGAAACCTTAGCCCAAGATGGCCAAACATTTCTGAAATGCTTTCTCCGTAATTCAGGTCTCGGAGATAAAGTTCCTCTAGGTTTGGTAGAAGATCATTGTGGGCAGCACATCCTCCTTGCCATGAATTGCCCTTACATTTCTGAATAGTAAGAGATTTTAAACCAGCAAAGCAGCCAACACTGTTAATGACCAAGTCTTCTAGCATATCACTCAGTCCCGAACAATGACGCAAGTCGAGAGAACTTGCATTACTCAACAATGGTCCAATCTGTTCTTCTGAACGAAGATCAAGATTCTTGATATGCACCGCTCTTTTTCCATGTGTAGTTGCTAAGAATTTCTCTGCTGGGCCGAAGAAAAGGTGGAATTGTCTTAATCTATCTATCCAGGAAAGATCTTCATTGCTGAAACATGGGATTCTCTCCAATTTGATGTAGATGACAAGTAATCGCTCAAGACATTTTAGCTCTTCAAAACATGCCATTCCCTCTTGTACATCTCTCTTCACACTGAAATAGTAAGCACTGCGTGTCATATCCAAAACCTCTAAACAAGACAACTGAGATATAATTCTAGCTTGAATGGTATTTAGGTAGTTAGTGCGGGATAGGTACAGTTGCTTCAAGTTGCTCAATTTTTCCATCCCTCTTGGCAATTCTTTGATACGAGTATCAGAGAGGTCAAGTACTTGAAGTCTACTAAGCCATTCGAGTGAAGGTAATTCTTCAAGATAGAAGCAACCCCTTAAAAGAAGAGCACGAAGTTCACCAAGTTGAATTAGAGAAAAAGGTAGTGAGCGGATGCTGGTTCCACCCATATTCAGGACCTTGAGTGCTTCAAATCCTTGCAGGAATTTCTCTGGAACTATGTCAAGAGGAGGATTATCTTGTAGTAGCAAAGTGGAGGCCTCTAAACATTGTACCACACAATCTGGCAGCCTTTTTATCTTGTTATTCATGAACGAAACTCTTTTAAGAGAATTTGATAACTCGACAGCTGACATCTCGCTCAAGCCAATCCCTGACTGAACAAGGGATTTACATCCATCCTCAAACGATAACGCAATCCATATGGCAACATCACGAACAACGTCATGCATCTTTACAGTGTTCTTACGAGCACCATCTTCCAACATACAAGAATCCTTTAGATTTTCAATCAAGTCAATTACTCTATGAAATGAATTTTCATAGTTTTCTTGCTCATCTAGGAAACCTTCGGCTAGCCAGCATTGTGCAAGTTCACTTATTGAAATTGAGAAGTCTTCGGGAAACAAAGAGCAATACAAGAAACAATATTTCATTTTTGTACCTTCTAATGAGTCGTAACTCCACTTCAATGGCTTATAGATCTTATCAGCGATGTCTGGTGGACAAAACACTGATCTTTGCAATGCATTTAAGGCATGCTTCCACCGTTCGACCTTTGTCTTTCCTCTCATAGCAGCTCCCATTGTGACGAGGGCCAAAGGCAATCCGCAACATTCTCTAACAATAGCTTTTGCAACTGGTCTAATTTGTTCCAAACTGGCCACATTCCCTGCATTTTTACTAAACAATTGCCAAGATTCTTCATCACGTAAAACAGCCACTGTAACTTCAACATCAGTCATCATGAGCCTGCAAACATCCAAAAATCGAGTAGTCAATATGATTTTATAACCCTTATGATCTTCAGGTTGCGGGACACCCAAATTGTCCAAATCAATATTCTCCCACACATCATCTAGAATGAGCAGAAATTTTTCTTCCTTCTTAAGTCTTTCATAAAGTCGATGAGCCAATCTCTTCATACTTTCTCCCATTTTTGTTTCCAAATTCAATCTCTCAGCTATTTCTGTTTGGACTCTTTTCATGTCCAAATTCCGGGAAATAGTAACCCATAAAACAATGCCATAAGGCTGCATTGAACTACTCTTGAGTTTATTGTTCAAGGTTCTTATCAGTGTAGTCTTGCCCACTCCTCCCATCCCCCAAATACCAATCCTCCGGATTTTATCGTCAGACAATAGAATCATAGTATCATCCAAATTTTTTGATGCTGTTGATTGATCTTGAATTGAAGGTCCAAGAATATGCTCCACTTTTGTGGGCGCTGAATTACCGAGAGTCACAACACCAATATAGGAATTTCCAGCTTTTGCAAGCCTCTCTATCTCTTTGAGCTTTTCTGCCACTTCCCTCCTTAGGCTATACAGCTTACAACAATTTACAGAACGTCTAAAAGGTGTTGCTGCTAGATGAATCTGTTCGGCTTCAAGCAGAAGCTCTTCAACCTCTTCAAGCCACTTTGTAACTAGAGGTCTTCCTATTCTTCCTTCTTTCTCAGCTAATTCTATTTCATTTTTTACTTCCTCTTTGACAGCCAAGAGGTCTTCCATCTCCTTTTCCAAAATGCCAAGGTTTGATTGGAATTTGACAGTGTTCTTGATCCAAGAATTGATAGAGCCACCGAGAACCCGGCCTGTTGCTACCACTGCTTCAACAACAAACGCAGCCACCACTTCCATGCCCACTGTTTTGCTATGTCAGATTCCACAAGCTCAAAAAATGTTCAGCCAAAGAACTGCAGAAAAACACCAAGTGTTAAATTAAAATAATAATTCATTTCAAAAATTATATTTACACCCTCAATTATATATATAGTTTTTGGGGAAATGCTAGGTGTTCTTCTAGTGTTCTCCCAACTGTGATGTGACTTTTAAAATTCCCGTTGAATTTGAGATTTACATTATTGACTTTTAATCTATTGGTGATTTTAAAAGTCACATCACAGTTGGGAGAACACTAGAAAAACACTAGAAGAACACCAAGCATTTCCCAATTTTTTTGGGTTAAATACATTTGACCTCATGGTTTAACTTTATTTAGGATTGAGATCTCCTATAATTCCCTTTAAATTTGAGATTCTTAAATTCATAAATTTCAGCCGTTAATCTCATCTAATCGTATAAAATAAGTCATGTTTCAGCTTTTAATGAGGAAACATGGCTTATTAAATGGAATAGGATCCTCTCCAGTCCATAATGGACTGGAGAGTATCCAGTTCATGGCTGAGATTTTTTCTTAGAAATCCTCGAGCCATAAATAGGATACATGTCCCAATACAAAAAATAATTAAAAAAAAACAATATTTTAGATTAAAAAAAATAATTTTAATCTCCCTTAATTTTAAGGGAAATTATATATAAACTTCTTAGGTCAACGCACTTTTTTTAAAAACTCCTTGGGTAATTTTTTTTGGAAATTTAGTCCTTGGGTCACTTGAAACTACTAGAAAACTCCATACAGTCAATTTTTGTTAACTGTCGTTAGTCCACTTAAAACTCCCAATTTTATCTGATTAAAATATTAATTTTTTATTAATTTAATTTTAAAAAATTAAATCTTAAAAAAAAAATAAAAAAAATTGAAGG
>NC_081543.1:36368015-36371283 GCF_901000735.1 Corylus avellana | reverse complement strand
AGTGACCCAAGGACTAAATTTCCAAAAAAAAAAATACACAGGGAGTTTTTTAAAAAAGCGCGTTGACTTAAAGAGTTTATATATAATTTCCCTAATTTTAATTTGAAGCCACCCCCAACCCCAACTGGGGTGGCCAACCACCCTTAATTTTTTATAATTTTTTATAATTTTGTTTTATAACTTTTTTAAAAAAATATATATATATATATATATATATTATTAATAGAACAGATATCCTCTTTATGGCCTCATGATCTCTTTAATTAACTGGATATTCTCCAGTCCAAAATGGACTAGAGAGGATCCTGCTCCGTATTTTAGACGCTTAGATGAGACGAACGGCTAAGATTTATGAATTTGAGAATCTCAAATTTAAAAGGAATTCTAGGAAATCTCAATCCATTTATTTTTGTCTACTTTTAAAAAAAAATATTTTTAATAATTTTGGTTTTTAAATTTTCTATATTTTTAAATTTTAAATGAGGTATAAGGACTAGTGTCATTTTTTAAGGTATTGACGTGAATTTCTGTCAATTTATGAGCGAAAGTTGGATGGAAGTATCATCTTCGTTTTTAGCAATTTTCAAGGCATCATCTACGTTTTACAATACAAAATGAAACCGAGATGAAAAAATAAAGTAATAAACTACATGGGACAAAAAGCATTTAACCCAAATTGGCTTTGCTTATACATGATCTCAGCTTTTATCATTTTTTTATTATTTTTTTTATTTGAGAACCTAGCTTTTCTCAAATTAAAAACTATAAAATAAAACATAAGACCCAAAATATTGATATATCTTCATCATTTTTCTACGCAACCAAATACAATATCTTATCCGAACAGAATATGAACAAAAAGCTCACTAGAAAATCAAACAAAATCAAACAATATATATATATATATCAAGCAAGGTGCTGATCGAGTAGTACCTCTTGAGATCAGGGGGACTCTGGATCGGCAACGAGAGAGATGGAGGCAGAGGAGAAAATTGAGATCGAGTAATACCTCTTGATATCAGGGGGGACTCTGGATCGGCAACGAGAGAGATGGAGGTAGAGGAGAAAATTGAGAAACCTTTAAGAAAATGAGAGCACATGCATTATCTATTTACATTCATTGGTTTGGGGCCATATATATATAAACCTTTAAGAAAATGAGAGCACGTGCATTATCTATTTACATACATTGGTTTGGGGCCATATATATATATATATATATATATATATATATATATATATATATATCAGGGTCCCCCAACCTCAACCAATCTAGTCTTGTACTAGTCTCTTGTTCCATTTGTCTAAGACGATTTATAAAAAGTTATTTCAACGAAACATGATTGAACAAATATAACGAAAATGCCACGGCCTTTCCCATTCTTTCACCTGAAAAGAAAGCAGAGTTGCCAAGAAGTTTCTCATCTTTTTTATTATATTATGATGCAACGCGGCATAGGTTTGCCAGGAAGTTGCTCATTTTACATTCGCGTGTGGAAAATGGACTTCTCTATATATGAGTTATTAATTTATGAATTCTGCAGTTATGTTTAGTTATTAATTTATGCCATGTTTCCTGTTTATTTGTTTAGATTGATAAATTCATTGCCCAACTGCACTTGATTATTCCTCTATATATTGGATTTTTGCATAAACTCTTTCTAACTTGGGTATATTTGTCATTTTAACTACCTAGATCATGTTCTGTCCAGAATTGGTTGCTGAGTACAAGGAAATATACTGAATATTGTATTTGAAACACTGTATACTTCTAGTACCACGCGTTAAATCACTTAATAAATGATTAAATTTACTTCTTCTTATCGGCTTAAGCCTTTAAGAAAAGTGGTGATTTAATAATATGCAAGAGTGAGTTGGCTATAACTACAACTTCCTGCAATGCTGATTGCCCAAGTTTCAATAACCTTTCTTCCATTCATGTTATTTCTACTTCAACTTGTTCTAAACGTTTTTGTATACAACTTAGTGGATTTACTGAAATCAAGAATAGGGAAGCATTTTCTTTGTCTGCAGTTGCCTGTCTTTAGTAGAAGCCAACGAATGCAAGAAGAAGAGGATATGATATGATATGATATTCTTACAAGGAGCTGATACCACCAACGAATTTGAAAAAATAGCATTCCATGTAAAGTGCAGGTGTATATTTACTGAAAGGCAAAAAAGAGAGACAACAGCAACAACAACAACATTAATATTGAACACCTCACTCACACAAAAACTGGAAAGCATATGCATATATTTACTGAATATCACCTAGTTTAATGCAATTAGGAGCTCTTCTATTTAGTTTAAAGGTGCAATTTATATTTATACAAGGAAGTGGAAAGCATAGGCTTCCAATTTACAAGGACAAGAAGGAATTAAAACATTTTTTAAAAAAAAAATATTCAATCTTTATAAAAAAAATCGAAATTTTTTAATTTTTTTCTTATAAAAATGAGTTTTTTAATTTTGTAGTATTTTTTATTTTTATTTTACTAAGGGTAGTTTTGTCATTGGGCAAACACTAACAATATTTTGGTAGTTTGGAGAGAAATTGTCATAATTGAAAATTTGAGAGGATATTATTAATTAGGTGGTAGTTTAAGGGGATTATGTAGATTTTACCCTAAAAAATTACATGAAAATTAAAACAAGAAATATCAAGGAGGATAAGAGTCCTCTTTCTAAGATTACGCCACCGCCTCTACTTAATCGGTGATGTTGGGTGTTGATTGGGTCAAAGTTTTAAACTAAACACTATAAACTAATATCAGCAGACAGCAGCTGCACTATACAGTTTATAAACTAATTAACTTTCAAAGCGTCTTAAACTAAGATCCAAACTTAGCTTTCATCAAACCAAAAACTAAAAATAAAACATAACATCCAAAATATTTGTTTATCTTCCTCACTTTTCTAAGCAACCAAATACAATATCAGATCCGAACAAAATATGAACACAAAACCCAAATAAAGGAAAACCAGAAAACTATGAAGAAAAGCTCACCAGAAAGTCAAACAAAATCAAACAAAAAATATATATATGAAGGTGCCGATCGAGTACCTCTTGATATCAGGGGGGGGACTGTGGTAGAGCCGATCGTCAACGAGAGAGATGGAGGCCGAGGATAAATTGAGAAACCTTTAAGAAAATGAGAGCACAATAACTATAGGCTGTGTTTGCAAAGGGCCCAAAAAAAGCATGAACAAAAGCTCAGCAGAAAACCAAACAAAAAATATATATAGGAAGGTGCCGATCGAGTAC
>NC_081543.1:36363565-36367915 GCF_901000735.1 Corylus avellana | reverse complement strand
TGGCGGTGGCTTCGCGGCCCTTGGGGTGGTTCAAACCCATTCATTTTTTTCTTCTCTTTTTAGCCCTTGGGAGTGGCCGAACCATCCCCATGTCACAATGTGGTGGCCGGCCACCCCTATGGCCAAGATGGGGTGGCTAGCCACTTCTTATATTTTAAATATTTGTTTTTAAATTATTTTTAAAAGTAAAATAATAATTTATTATTTTATTTTTTAATGGGACAAATGTCTTATTGATGGCCTTAGGATCTCTCTAGGGAGATCTCGGCCATCAACTGGATTATCTCTGGTCCATTTTGAACTGGAGATGATTCTTGTCCGTGAAAAATGAACTTCTCTTTTTATTAACTTAAAAAAAAAAAGTCATTAATTTATGAATTCTTAACTTGTTTACATGTAAACAAGTTAAAGTTATTATATTGTGCATGAAAAATACTTCTCACAGCACAGTATGTATGTTAGCCCTGCAATTTTGCGGGCAAAAAGTCTTCCTTCTTACCAAAAACAAAATAAAATAACTTCTTCCTTGTGTTTTCGTCCAATTTAATAACGCTCGTTAATCTACATTAACATTTTAAAAAGTTTTTTCAAAAATTAAAATCTAAAAATAAAAAATTATTACTTTTTTTTTTGGAACAAAAAATATATTTTATTAAAATAATTTTAATATATTTTTTTTGGCTTTGCTTTTTTATTTTATTCAAATCATGGAAGAAGAAAGGGAAATAAAAAAATTGGGTGAAGTACCTCCCTCAAACTTCTACCCAATTGAGTCTTGACAATATCCCTCTAAACTTTCAATTAAAATATCTCTAGCTTCCAAATTACCAAAACATTATTAATGTCTTCCCAAGGCTACCAAAAAGACAAAAATACCCTTATAAATTTCAAAATTAGACAAAAATATTCCTATAAGTTTGGAAAAAAAAAGTTTTTAGTTTTTTAAAACGAAAATTTTAATTAAAAAAATAAAAAATGATTTATTTTTTTTAAAAAGAAAATTTTTATATTTTTTAAACGAAAATTTTTATTTAAAAAAATTATCTTTATAAAAAAATCAAATTTTTTTTAATCTTTTTCTTATAAAAAGGATTTTTTTTTAAAAAAAAAAAAAAATTAGTATTTTTAATTTTTATTTTAAAATGATAATTTCGCCAATGGAGAACATTGATAATGTTTTGATAGTTTGAAAAATATTGTTATAATTGAAAGTTTGTGAGACATTATCAATAAGATCGCAGTTTAAAGCAGTAAGTGGACTTTACTTTACATGAAAATTAAAACAAGGAATATCAAGGAAGATAAGAGTCTCTTTCTAACATTACACCGGTGATGTTGGGTGTTGATTGGGTCAAAGTTTTGTACTAAACACTATAAACTAATATCAGCAGCTGCACTATAAAGTTTATAAACTTACTTTCAAAGCGTTTTAAACTACGATCCAAATATATACAATATCAGATTTGAACAAAATATGAACAAAACCCAAATAAAGGAAAACCGAAAACTATGAACAAAAGCTCAGCAGAAAGTCAAACAAAATCAAACAAAAAATATATATATCAAAGTGCCGATCGAGTACCTCTTGCTCTTGATATCAGGGAGGAACTATGGTAGAGCCGATCGCCAGCGAGAGAGATGGAGGCCGAGGATAAACTTTAGAAACCCTTAAGAAAATGAGAGGAAAGTAACTATTTTTGTTTGGGACCATATAAACATGAGTAGTGATTTTTCTTTTTTTCTTTTTTTAATTTAAAATATTGTAAAATATATCCGGGTCCCCGACCTCAATCAATCAAGTCGTGTACTAGTCTCCTTTTCCATTTGGCTAAGACGCTTTATAAAAAGTTATTTGACCAAACATGCATGATTGAACAAATATAACGAAAATGCCACGGCCTTTCCCATTCTTTCACCTACAGAGAAAGCCGCTAGAGTTGGTGATCGTTGCTTAATATACTGAAAGCTACCCTCTTAATTAACTTTACTCCATTCCTTTCTATGACGCAGCTGTAAATCTAGATCTCCAGAAAATAACAACATTTGAAGTTTCGAGTAATCCATGCATGTGTGTGGGTGTGGCAGTGGCCGTGTGGGCTGAGGTACAGTGCTTTTGCATGCAAATCGGTGTATGTTATAGTGGAGAATTCAATATATTTACATTATGTTTTAATTTTTTATGTTGTAAGATGAGTTCAAAATTGTTTTTTATTTTTATGAAGGAATGTATTTATAAAAGTGAAAAGAAAAACCTTTAGAGGAAAAATTCTTTTTGATTATTTTTATAATATACTACATTTTTAATTGATAACATTTTCTAAACGTTTTGATAGTTCAAAAAATAAAAAAATAAAAAAGAAAGTATAAAATACATAATTTAAAAATCTACGATTTAAAACAAAAAAAAAAAAAAGAAAAAAGAAAAAAAGGAATCGAGGTTTGCACCACTCTGAGCACATTAAAAAAAAAAAAAAAATTGAATACGTAAAAAGGATTATAGGTAAAAAAAAATTGAATACTCAACTGTCCTTGAGTTTTGCACCCCTCGACAGTTGAGAGAGCTTTACCGCTTCAATCTGATTGACTTGAGTTCTCACTACTTTTTCTTCTTGTTCGGCTAATTCCGTTTCATTTTTGACTATGTCTTTTAGAGTAAGGAGGCCTTCCATTTCCTTTCTCTAAACATCGAGGTTTGTATTAGAATATATGGAAAATATATTATATTTTTCATATATTTCATAATTATGCTGATATTGAAATATTCTTTATTTATGGGTTAATTGTAATCATATATTGAGATTGTAATCAAATCAAGGAGATTTGATTACTAAACTTGTATTTAGACATTACCCTATAAATAGAGACCTTTGTATTGTAGACAAAAAAAGTTAATAAGCACAATGTAGCCTTTAGGGGTATTCCGAGTGGTGGACGTAGGTGTCTAACACCGAACCACCCGTAAAGTTCTTTATGTTCATTCTCTATATTGCTTCCGCTATAATTCCCAAATCATCATTATTTCAACTTGGTATCAAAACCATTGCATGATCCAATGGTATGTGTATTTCTTTTTGGTATTTCTTTTTCTTCAATCTATTGTTTTGTTTCTTGAAAAAAAGAAAAAACAATTACTCTCACGCACGTTGAGAAGGGCGAACAGCGGCACAATAAGTCATCACCGGAGACGACCAGATCGTCTTCCTTCGGCAGCTTGCCAGATCGTCTTCCTCCGACCACATCTCCATCAGCGCCGATCGCTGCTGCCACAAGACCTCAACCCCGAGGCGCCGGTTTGCCATCGCCTCTGCCGGACTCACCTTGCTGCACCTTCCTAGCCGTCCACGGCCCAGCTCATCTCTCCGGAGTGGTGGTCTCTCGCTCATGCCCAAACCGCCAGATCTGTCGGCGCCTCCATCGCCGATCTTGGCCCACGATGCCCACAAGCCATCGCACCAGCCCACAGCCAGCCGAGCCTCGTGACGACCACTGAGAGAAAAGAAAAAAAAAAAAAATTGCTGCGTGTGGCGTGGAATGAGGAGAGAGAAAAGGAAGAAAAGAAAAAGAAAAAGAAAAAAATTATTGCATGTGGTGTGGAGTGAGGAGAGAGAAAAGAAAGAAAAGAAAAGGAAGAAAAGAGACGGTGAAAAAAAAAATGATGATGTGGAAATTATAGCGGAAGCAATATAGAGAATGAACATAAAGAACTTTACGGGTGGTTCGGTGTTAGACACCTACATCCACCACTCGGAATACCCCTAAAGGCTACATTGTGCTTATTAACTTTTTTTTGTCTACAATACAAAGGTCCTTATTTATAGGGTAATGTCTAAATACAAGTTTAATAATCAAATCTCCTTGATTTGATTACAATCTCAATATATGATTACAATTAACCCATAAATAGAGAATATTTCAATATCAGCATAATTATGGAATATATGGAAAATATAATATATTTTCCATATATTCTAATATCCCCCCTCAAACTCAAGGTGGAATATTCTGGAACCCTGAGTTTGAAATCCGAAACAATGATGACGGCGGTGGTGGAGGTGGGAAACGGGCCGTAGATGATGACGACTGCCGGAGGAGATAGAGGCTGGCGGGCAGCCAGCGACGGCGGCAGGTGGCTGGTGAATGAAGATTCAAAAGGGGCCGACAACGGGCCAGGGCTGACAATGAGCCTAAAATAAATGGGGCCAACAACAGGCCAGGGCTGACTATGAGCCAAAAATAAAAAGGGGCCGACTACGGGCCAGGGCTGATTATGAGCCAAAGATAAAAAGGGCCGACTTGGGCCAAAAATTAAAAAGGGCCAACTTGGGCCAAAAATAAAAGGAAAAATCAACC
>NC_081543.1:36344340-36363545 GCF_901000735.1 Corylus avellana | reverse complement strand
GGAGAGAGAAAAGAAAGAAAAGAAAAGGAAGAAAAGAGAAGGTGAAAAAAAAAGAAAAAAGAAAAAAAAAAAAAAAGAAGAAGAAGAAGAAGAAGCAGTCCAAGTGGACTACATCACGCGCGTCACGCGCCGGTCAGGTTCGGTGCACCGATCTGATAACCGCCCAAGTGGGTTGATTTTTCCTTTTATTTTTGGCCCAAGTTGGCCCTTTTTAATTTTTGGCCCAAGTCGGCCCTTTTTATCTTTGGCTCATAATCAGCCCTGGCCCGTAGTCGGCCCCTTTTTATTTTTGGCTCATAGTCAGCCCTGGCCTGTTGTTGGCCCCATTTATTTTAGGCTCATTGTCAGCCCTGGCCCGTTGTCGGCCCCTTTTGAATCTTCATTCACCAGCCACCTGCCGCCGTCGCTGGCTGCCCGCCAGCCTCTATCTCCTCCGGCAGTCGTCATCATCTACGGCCCGTTTCCCACCTCCACCACCGCCGTCATCATTGTTTCGGATTTCAAACTCAGGGTTCCAGAATATTCCACCTTGAGTTTGAGGGGGGATATTAGAATATATGGAAAATATATTATATTTTCCATATATTCCATAATTATGCTGATATTGAAATATTCTCTATTTATGGGTTAATTGTAATCATATATTGAGATTGTAATCAAATCAAGGAGATTTGATTATTAAACTTGTATTTAGACATTACCCTATAAATAAGGACCTTTGTATTGTAGACAAAAAAAAGTTAATAAGCACAATGTAGCCTTTAGGGGTATTCCGAGTGGTGGATGTAGGTGTCTAACACCGAACCACCCGTAAAGTTCTTTATGTTCATTCTCTATATTGCTTCCGCTATAATTTCCACATCATCATTTTTTTTTTCACCGTCTCTTTTCTTCCTTTTCTTTTCTTTCTTTTCTCTCTCCTCACTCCACACCACATGCAATAATTTTTTTTTTCTTTTTCTTTTTCTTTTCTTCCTTTTCTCTCTCCTCATTCCACGCCACACGCAGCAATTTTTTTTTCTTCTTTTCTCTCTGTGGTCGTCACGAGGCTCGGCTGGCTGTGGGCTGGTGCGATGGCTTGTGGGCATCGTGGGCCAGGATCGGTGATGTAGGCGCCGACAGATCTGGCAGTTTGGGCATGAGCGAGAGACCACCACTCCGGAGAGATGAGCTGGGCCGTGGACGGCTAGGAAGGTGCAGCAAGGTGAGTCCGGCAGAGGCGATGGCAAACCGGCGCCTCGGGGTTGAGGTCTTGTGGCAGCAGCGATCGGCGCTGATGGAGATGTGGTCGGAGGAAGACGATCTGGCAAGCTGCCGAAGGAAGTCGATCTGGTCGTCTCCGGTGATGACTTATTGTGCCGCTGTTCGCCCTTCTCAACGTGCGTGAGAGTAATTGTTTTTTCTTTTTTTCAAGAAACAAAACAATAGATTGAAGAAAAAGAAATACCAAAAAGAAATACACATACCATTGGATCATGCAATGGTTTTGATACCAAGTTGAAATAATGATGATGTGGGAATTATAGCGGAAGCAATATAGAGAATGAACATAAAGAACTTTACGGGTGGTTCGGTGTTAGACACCTACGTCCACCACTCGGAATACCCCTAAAGGCTACATTGTGCTTATTAACTTTTTTTGTCTACAATACAAAGGTCCCTATTTATAGGGTAATGTCTAAATACAAGTTTAGTAATCAAATCTCCTTGATTTGATTACAATCTCAATATATGATTACAATTAACCCATAAATAGAGAATATTTCAATATCAGCATAATTATGGAATATATGAAAAATATAATATATTTTCCATATATTCTAATAGTTTGATTGGAATTTGACACTGTTCTTGAACTTTGAATAGATAGAGCTATAGAGAACCCGGCCAGTTGCTACCACCACATCACCCCACCCACCACTTTTAGGTAATACGATTTTAAAAGTGAACTGCAATTTTATTAAACACTTAATTATATTTTTCAAAATTGTGTTTTCAATATGCACGTTTAAAGTCTCTATCTTTTTAACTTGTGCGTTTTAAAATCACAAACACTTTGAAGTTGTTGTTCTGGTACATTACTCGTATTACTAGTCTAGTTTTGTACCCATTCTTGAAACTTCAGCACTTCTCTACATAAAAACATGTCAAAAAAATAAAATAAAATAAAAAGATATTGGTTAACATTTGAAAAAAAAATAAAAAATAAATAAAAATACTGGTTTAAGGCTTGAAGCATCCTTAATTATCTTTGCCAGATAATTTAGCAGGCTAAAATTACATTTTTAAACACAATTTCGAGCGACCATCAACTTTTCTAAATCCAACAGTTTTTGTATCTATTCTATTTGAAACAAATAAAAGAATAGTAGAGTAATGTTACGCATTATATTTTTATTTTACAATATTAACTTTACAAATATCATAGTATTTATTTATTTTTAATTTTTGAACAATGAAATCATTATATACCTCTTTTGAGCGGACGACAACTAATTTAATAGAAAAAAGAAAAAGAAAAAAGAGGAGAGATTCCAAAGCGCAAACCTAACAAAGTGAGTAGGGTACGTATATACACCAAATTGAAGAGCTTTAGATAATCCACTTCATGTGATAATTGGACCTTTGAATTCCACTAATAACATGCTTTATATATATATAATCAGACCATGGCCGACCACGCATGTCAAAAAATGGGCCCAAATTGATTTTTTTAGTACAAAACATAGACACCCATGTATAGTATGACCTAATTAAATTTGATTAACAGAAAAGGCAGTGCAGTGTTAGTCTTTTTTATACTGTGGCTGATGATGAACGTTAAGGAAAAAGCTGTTTTGGAAAAGGGTCCCTCCATCATCTTCACCATCATTTCATCATTTCATGTGACCCAACCCCCCAACTTCCATTACAAAGCAAATGCTTAAAGTGGCTTTTAATATATATATATATATATATATATATATATATTTCTTCTGATGAGAGCCAATAATGGACGATATAAAAATGACCAATATGATAAACCTCATCGAAATTCGTGAAAATTAGCGTAATTGACGCAATTGAGTGGTCGGTTTATTACTTTATTATTATGCCCTTCTCCTAAAATCATTTGCATGCGTTGTTTTGTTGATCCGGACTGTTCACTTTTCAATGATTTATTAATTTCAAGAGGAATATTGCTACAATCCTTTAAAAAAAATAAAAAAAATAAAAAAATTGCTACATAAATGATGCATCAGTGACATATCATTTGAAAAAAAAAAAAATAATAATAATAATAAATTTAGGAAGCGAAGCATTTCTCTTATTAAAACAGAGATAACCTTTAGCTTGGTCTGGATGGTCTTTATCTCTTAACCCTTTCTTTAATTTTTGAGGCATTATTTAAGGCCTTTGAGAGATGAGGAGATCGAGGTTAATTAAGAAATCAATCAGCATTAATTTCATGAGTGTAGTGCATCTGCAAATATTGAGCTTCATTCTGAATTCCTTTTGTATTTTTATTTGGTCATATTTGGATTAATGTCCCTAGCTCTTTCTTTTTTTGTTTGTTTGTTTGCAGCTTTGACTGAATTAACATTATATTCCCTTTTTTCTCCTCAGGTGCGCAGATATTCTTTCATTCTCCTGTGGGGTTCGTTCATTAACAGTTTTAATATAGTGGGTGGAAATTTAGAAAATAGTGTGATGCAGAATTGTGAATACTATCTCTCTTCCCATTTTGTTGAGGCGAAATGCTCAAAGAGTAATTGATTGTTGTAGATTAATATTTTGTGTGGCTTTGCTTATACAATATCTTAGCCATGCTATCAAACTAAAAACTATAGAATCGAACATAAAGATCCAAAATAGTAATTTATCTTCATCGTTTTTCTAAGCAACCAAACACAATATTGATCAGATCCGAACAAAATATGAACAAAACCCAAATAAAGGAAAACCAGAAAACTATGAACAAAAGCTCACCAGAAAATCAAACAAAAATATATATATAAAGGTTCCGATCGAGTACCTCATGATATCAGGGGAGGACTGCGGTGAAGCCGAGCATTGGCAGCGGAGAAATTGAGAGACCCTTAAGAAAATTAGAGAGCACGTACATGATTTACATACATTGCTTTGGGGCTTAATGAAAGCATAGATGGACTCTTCTAGTCATGTAGAATGAAGCTCAATATTTGATGTCACAGTGAGTGTAGAAAATAGAAATAAGATTTTTGCATCATTAAATAGTTTATCCAATTCTTTGACATATGTCTCTTTCCACCCTCTTCTTGGCTTGCCGTGCCATATTGTTTCTAGAAAAGAATCGCACCAGTACGAGTGAGGGGATTGAAATGCAATTATGTACACATTTTTTTTTAAGACATAAATTTCTTATGACCTAATTTATAGGAAATTTATGTCATTTTTTAATAAAACTTCCAAAATTATTATAGTTCAAAATGATCTTATAAACATTTTTTTTTAATTTTTTTGACAGCAATTAGTTAATTGAGTGAGGGGAATGGATTCGATTACTGATAATCTTTTAGAGACTTTTTGAGTAAATTATAATAAAAAAACTAGTGCATAGATCGAGTGAGTTATATGCTAGTTAGTGTAAATAGAAAAGCATACATATATGACAATTCTCACAAACAAACCAAACAAAAAATTATTATACACGCAAACATAATGCAGACTCAAATGCAAACAAAAAAAAAAAACAATATGGAACATCTCACCCACTCACAACTTTCAAATTAAAGCACTATACAATACTTCTCCCACTATCCCATACACTCCTTGCTCGGGTTCTAAAATCTCTCTCATCAAATGGATGGAAATACGGCAGCAAACTCGATTTGGTTGTGTCAGCATGCCACTTCAATTCATTCCACCATTGAGAGTCTCCTCGTATTTCTTTCATGTTTTCTGCATTTTGGTCGGTAAGAGGCAGCTTCTCAACAAGATAGCACTTGACCACAAGAACCTGCTCTAGACGCGGCCATATCTCTTCGTCTCGACAAAGAGTCCGTAATGATGGAAGGCGCACCAATTCCAATATCCGTAGTCTTGGAACAATAGGATCTGGAGCGATATATTGCATGGAATCATAAATAAAGAGCTCAACTAAATTGTAACAGAAATTTACCTTGAATACTTCTAGGTTTGGCAGGGCATGAATGAAGTGACTACAATAAAGAAGATATTCCATTTTATAACACTTCTCCACTTCTATTAATTTTAGTCTACGAAATCCCAGCCCAAGAAGGCCAAGCAGTTCTGATCGAAATGCTTTTTACGTCATGAAGGTGTCGGAGATAAAGTTCTTCTAGGTTTGGTAGCAAATCATCGTGGGCAGCACATCCTCCTTGCCATACACTGCCGCTACATATGTCAATAGTAAGAGATTTTAAACCAGCAAAGCAGTCAACACTATTAATGACCAAGTCATTTAGCGTATCACTCAATCCCCTACACCCATCTAACATGAGATCATTTGCAGTTCTCAAAAATGGCCCAAACAGTACTTCTGATTGAAGATTCAACGACTTGATAGTCACCATCCTTTTTCCATTTATGAGACAAGCGTTCACTTGATCAACTCTAGAAATTGGAGAGACTTCATCGATGAAAAAGTGGAATTGTCTTAATCTATTCATAAAGGAAAGAACTTCATTGCTGAAATTTGGGATTCTCTCCAAATTGATGCATACGACGAGTAATCGCTCAAGGCATTTTAGCTCTTCAAAACATGCCATGTACTCCGGTACATCTCTCTTCACACTGAAACAGTATCTACTGTATGTCATGTCTAGAACCTCTAAACAAGACAACCGAGATATAATTCCAGCTTGAATGGTTTTTAGGTAGTTAGTGCGGGATAGGTCTAGTTGCTTCAAGTTGCTCAAGTTTTCCATCCCTCTTGGCAATTCTCTGATACGAGTGTTAGAGACGTCTAGAACTTGAAGTCTATTAAGCCCTTTCAGTGGGGGTAATTCTGTAAGAAAGCGGCAATCCCTTAAAAGAAGAGCACGGAGTTCCCCAAGTTGAAGTAGAGAAAGAGGTAATGAGTGAATTATGGTTCCACCCATATTTAGGACCTTGAGTGCTTCAAATCCTTGTAGGAATTTCTCATAAACTTTGGTAAGATCATAATTACCTTGTAGTAGCAAAGTGGAGGCATTTGAACATTGTACCACACAATGTGGCAACCTTACGATCTTGTTATACATGAATGAAATTCTTTTGAAAGAATTATCATGTAACTCAACATTTGACATCTCGCTCAAGCCTTTCCTTGAATGAATTAGGGATTTACATCCATCCTCATACGAAAATGCAATCCATATAGCAACATCACGATGTCATGCATCTTTACAATGTCCTTGCGGGCACCATCTTTCAACAAACAAGAGTCTTTCAGATTTTCAATCAAATCAATTACTCTATTGAATGATTCTTCATAGTTTTCTTGCTCATCTAGCAAACCTTTTGCCGGCCAGCACCGTGCGAGTTCACTTATTTCAATTGAGAAGTCTTCGGGAAACAAAGAGCAATACAAGAAACAATATTTCATTTGTTTACCTTCTAATGAGTCGTAACTCCACTTTAGTGGCTTATAGATGTTATCTGCGATGTGTCGTGGACAAGACACTGCTCTTTGCAATTCATTTAGGGCATGCTTCCACAATTCGACCTTTTCCTTTTCTCTCATAGCAGCTCCCATGGTGACGAGGGCCAAAGGCAATCCACAACATTCTCTAACAATATCTTTTGCAAGTGGTGAAATGTGCTCCAAGCTGGCCACATTCCCTGCATTTCTGCTAAACAATTGCCAAGATTCATCATCATTTAAAACAGCCACTTTAACTTGTTTATCGGTCATCATTTGCCTACAAACTTCAAAAAATCGGGTTGTCAATATGATCTTAGAACCCTTGTGATCTTCAGGCCGTGGGACACCCAACTTGTCTAAATCAATTTTCTCCCATACATCATCTAGAATGAGCAGAAATTTTTCCACCTTCTCAAGTTTTTCATAAAGTCGATTAGTCAATCTCTCCATACTTTCTCCCATTATTGATGCCAAATTCAATCTCTCAGCTATTTGTTTCTGGACTTTTTGTATGTCAAAATTCTGGGAAATAGTAATCCATATGACGATGCCAAAAGGCTGCATTGAAGAAATACTCTTGAGGTTATTGTTTAAGTTTCTCACCAAAGTTGTCTTGCCTACCCCTCCCATTCCCCAAATACCGATCCTTTGGACTTCATTATCAAACAATAAAGCCATAATTTCGGCTAAAGTCTTTGATGGTGTTGTTTGATCTTGAATTGTTGGTCCAGGAATGCGCTCCACTGCTCTGGGCCTTGAATGATTGACAGCCACAACACCGGAATGTGACCTCCCATCTTCTAGGAGCCCTTGCATTTCTGTGAGCTTTTCTATTGCTTCCCTACTTATTCTATACCGTTTACTGCAATTTAAGGACAGTTGAGAGAGCTTTACTGCTTGAATTTGATTGACTTTAAGCTGAAGCTCTTCAACCTTCTTAAGCCACTCTATGACTTGACTTCTCACTACTTTTTCTTCTTGCTCGGCTAATTCCATTTCATCTTTGAGGCCATCTCTCAGAGCAAGGAGGCCTTCCATCTCCTTTGTCAAAACATCGAGGCTTGATTGGAATTTGACAGTGTTCTTCATCTTGGAATAGATACAGCAACAGAAAACCCGGCCAATTGCTACCACCACTTCACTAACAACCGCACTCACCACTTCCATGGCTACCGTTTTGCTAAAAATCACAGACAAACAACTGTAGAAGAACACAAAGTGTTAGATAAAAAAACAATTAACTGTAGGGAAATATATATATATATATTTTTTTTGATGTCGGGAACCTCTCCAAAGCAGGGTCCTTCGGACCCACCCCTGCAGAGTAAACCCTGGCCCTGTACACCGCACCCTCGAAAGTTTTTCTACACGGAATTGGTCAAATCGCTGGCTTTTCACCAAGGGGTGTAGCTCCAAGAGATTATTTGTACCCATGAGGTGTTGAACCTTGGATTTTGAAGGGAGCAAACTTTAAGACCAAGACCTCCACCACTTGGGCCAATCCCTTGGGGTACTGTAGGGAAATATTATATTTACTCCTCGAGAAATGCGCCATATCAATTTAGTTTAGTCCATGGTTTTTGTCCTTAAGAGATAGTTTAATCGGCTTAAGACCACGCCTTATGAAGTAGATGTCACTAGTTCGAATCTCTCCTCCCCTTTTATGTGGACATGTTAAAAAAAAAAAATCTCTGGTTTCTAAATCTAAAATGAAATATTTAAGGTTTCATTAACATTTTAAAAAGTTTTTTCAAAAATTAAAATATAAAAATAAAAAATTATTACTTTTTTTTGGGAACAAAAAATATATTTTAAAATTTTTTTTGGCTTTGCTTTTTTATTTTATTCAAATCATGGAAAAAGAAAGGGAAATAAAAAATTGGGTGAAGTACCTCCTTCAAACTTCCACTCAATTTGAGTCTTGACAATATCCCTCCAAACTTTCAATCAAAATGTCCATAGCTCCTAAATTACCAAAACATTGTTAATGTCTTCCCAAGGCTACCAAAAAGAAAAAAATACCCTTATAGATTTCAAAATAAGACAAAAATATCCCTATAAATTTTTTTTTTAAAAAAAATAGTTTTTAGTTTTTTAAAACGAAAATTTTAATTAAAAAAATAAAAAATGATTTTTTTTTTTTAAATAACGAAAATTTTTATTTTTTTAAAAAAGAAAATTTATATATTTTTTAAATGAAAATTTTTATTTAATTTTTTTTAAAAGAAAAGAAAATTTTTTATCTTTATAAAAAAAATCAAAATTTTTTAATCTTTTTCTTATAAAAAGGATTTTTTTAAAATTTTTTTTTTTTTTTTAATTTTAAAATTTTTATTTTACTGAGGATAATATTTTGATAGTTTGAGAGATATTGTCACAATTGAAAGTTTGTGGGACATTATCAATTGAATGACAATTTAAGGGAGTAGGTGGACTTTACTTTACATGAAAATTAAAACAAGGAATATCAAGGAAGATAAGAATCTCTTTCTAACATTACACCGGTGATGTTGGGTGTTGATTGGGTCAAAGTTTTAAACTAAACACTATAAACTAATATCAGTAGACAGCAGCTACACTATAAAGTTTATAAACTTACTTTCAACGCGTCTTAAACTAAGATCCAAATATATACAATATCAGATTTGAACAAAATATGAACAAAAGCCAAATAAATTAAGGAAAACCCGAAAACTAGGAACAAAAGCTCAGCAGAAAGTCAAACAAAATCAAACAAAAAAATATATATATCAAAGTGTCGATTGAGTACCTCTTGATATCAGGGAGGGACTGTGGTAGAGCCGATCGTCAGCGAGAGAGATAGAGCCTAGGGATAAACTTTAGAAACCCTTAAGAAAATGAGAGCACAGTAGCTATATTGGTTTGGGACCATATAAATATGAGAATTGATATTTGGCCCACCGGCATGCTTAATTGAACAGTAAACACGCTAGTATTAAAATATTATTATTTTTTAATTTAAAATATTAGAAAATATATCTGGTTCCCCAGCCTCAGTCAATCAAGTCGTGTACTAGTATCCTTTTCCATTTGGGCGTTTGGCTAAGACGCTTTATAAAAAGTTATTTGACCAAACATGCATGATTGAACAAATATAACGAAAATGCCACGGCCTTTGCCATTCTTTCACCAACAGAGAAAGCCGCTAGAGTTGGTGATCGTTGCTTAATATACTGAAAGCTACCCTCTTAATTAACTTTACTCCATTCCTTTCTATGACGCAGCTGTAAATCTAGATCTCCAGAAAATAACCACATTTGAAGTTTCGAGTAACCCATGCATGTGTGTGGGTGTGGCAGTGGCCGTGTGGGCTGAGGTACAGTGCTTTTGCATGCAAATCGGTGTATGTTATAGTGGAGAATTCAATATATTTTCATTATGTTTTAATTTTTTATGTTGTAAGAAGAACTTTGAATTAAAAATTGTTTTTTATTTTTATGAAGGAGTGTATTTATAAAAGTGAAGAAGAAATCTTTTGAGAAAAAATTCTTTTTGATTATTTTTATAATATACTACATTTTTAATAGATAATATTTTCTAAACGTTTTGATAGTTAAAAATAAAAAAAAATAAAAAAGAAAGTATAAAATACATAATTTAAAAATCTACGATTTAAAAAAATTTGTTGAGAATCTGATCCATTCGCGTAAAAGTAAGACTATAAATTCTTGAACAGTCCACTAATTTTTGGTAGCACGATACGTCACCCTCATGAAGGACAATCAGTGAAAATGGTGGATGAATGCCGCAGGGAAAAAACAAGAGGGAAAGATTCCGAACGCAAACCCACAAGTGAGTGGGGTATATCCGCTTGATGACTTGATGTGATATTGCACCTTCTTTTTACTTTTTTCTTTTTTTTAGGAAAAAAAAGGTGAATACGGAAAAAGAATTTTTACTACATTTGAAAGGAAGAAAGAATATGATCATAAAATCGAAAAAGGGATAAAGTCTGGGACAACGCCCAAAATAAAATAAAATGGTGTAAAAATATATAAAATGGGTAAAAAATGGGTCAAATAAGTGTTTCAATCATCTAGAAAAGCCACAGTTACAAAAACAAAAGTAGCACAAACTAAGGTAAATCTTTAAAACTACAAAGATCGAATCAAAAGTCTCCACAACTGAATCTGACAAAGAAAATACTGGGAGATGTAAACTTAAAACAAAAAATAACAGAAACACAAAAGAAAATACATAAACAAACAAAACAACCAACAGTCAGCAGCAACGGCTAGGGTACGGGAGTTGAGACGAATTGATCAGCACATGGGACACACGCTCCGGCGAGTTCATCTCACTCATATGACTACTAAATATGTTAATAGTTTTCAAAATTAATGTAATTTTATGTGTTAAATATGCTAAAGCCTTTTAAACTACAAGTCATTTTTGAAAAATCCATACAAACCGATAAATGTGACACTTAGATACATTAAACTACCATTTTGTGTCCAAAAGGCCACTCCGTTAGGGTTGATTGTTAGAATAGATTGACAAATCAAATTTAACCAAAATCTTTCAAAAATACCGTAACTTCTATAACGCCTCAAGGTCTAGAGGTAGAGCGATCATGAGAAATTACAATATATTATTATTATTATTATTATTATTATTAATTCTTTTACTATATATGTTCACCACAAAGACATAAAATCACCAAAGCACTACATACATTCACTTACGTAAATTAAAAACCAAAATAAGCCCTTGTGTCATATCGACACCATTATCTCATAATGAGCCATAAAATATTAAAATGAATTTTGAACCATACAATCTTAAAACTTTATGATAATACATTCTATAATTTTTTTTCTTACAACTCAAGAACTACAAGATCTTAATTCTTAACTTAGAGTACATACCATATCACCCTTGCTAAAAATATGAGCCATTAATTAGATGGGTGAAAGCTTTACACAGAAAAGTCCAACATCTCAAACTTATACTACTTGCTAAAATATAGGGTACAATGAACAACTCTAAAGCTCAATCCTTGAAAACCTTTTATCCTTCATTTCTTGTTGCACCATGTGTGAACCTCTTGATTTTGCCGTAATATTTCCTAAATTAAAGCTAGCTTTCCTATGGTACAGCGCTGTACCATAGTTATTGCACTCTATGTAAATGCAAATTGTCATTGCACTCTATGTAAATGCAATTTGTAAATTAATACATATTGCATTTACTGGTAGAAAGTGGGTAAGTCTACAACTTAGTAAGATCAAATTGGAGATCATAGCTTTCATCAAACTAAAAACTATAAAATCAAACATAAAGATCCAAAATATTAATTTATCTTCATCATTTTTCTAAGCAACCAAATACAATATCAGATCGAAACAAAATATGAACAAAACCCAAATAAAGGAAAACCAGAAAACTAGCTATGAACAAAAGCTCACCAGAAAATAAAACAATATATATATATATATATATATATTTGAAAATGATGCATTTTATGATCCAACAAGGCGGTTTGAAAAGGAGTAGAAATTAATTTCAAAAAAAAAAAAGGTTGGATAGAAAATGACCTTTTTAAAAGACTACTGAAATTCCAGCTTAGCAAATGTCCTTGTAAACGTTGGGAGTCAATGAAGTAGGTGGTGTAGGCGTGTGGAAAATGATCCATTTTATGGTCCAACGTACAAGGCGGTTTGAAAAGGAATGGAAATTAATTTCGAAAAAAAATAAAGGTTGGATAGAAAATGACATTTTAAAAGATAATATTAGGTCTCCAATGAGTAACTGAATCGGTTAGAGACCATGCCTCATAAAGTGGAGATCACTAGATCGAATTTCCCTCTCCACTTTCTCTTCTTTTGTGCGGATATGTCGAAAAAAAAAAAAAAAAAAAAAAAAAAAAAACAGTACAGGGAGTAGGGTTGTGATATTATTGAAGGTTAATTAGTTTAAATTATTGCTGGGAAAAACTATGGTGGAGCATCTAAAAATCAGTAATGATGGAGTTTATTTGAAGTTAAATGTTTTGTTTCACATTTTTTGGTTTTCAGTGCAGGGATAGTCTGTGGGCTCGGTTTGGTTTATGGGAAATGGGGAATTTAATCAATAACAACATTTTCTGTGACATTTCCTGCTTATTATGCTGTACTGATTTGGGTGGAAAGAATTCTACCTGATTTTTTTCTTTCTTTAACGTAACATATATAGAACATTACCTAAAATTGGGATTTTTAGTTTCTAATCAGTTTGAACAGCCATGACTTAGACCTCAATCAGATTTTCTTTTAAAATTATTTTGCCATTTGAACTTGAATTTTTTGCTAGACTTAGCTCTGGCTCTCTTGACTCTATGACTGATGGTGGTGCTCGATCCAGTGGTAGATTTTCACAATGGCATTGAAGAAACTGAATCGGATTGTTCTCAGATGCTAGTAGAAACCAAGGGCTTTGTATATAATAATGACTGCCCAAAAACAAATACTAGGCTTGAGATTGTAAATAATACAGAGAGTGACGCAGATTGCGTAGCCATCAGTTTGTTTTATTTTTTAAACCGACTTTATATTGTTATTTTATTAGGGTTAAGGTTTTGAGATTCTTTATCTCGTTATTTTATTAGGTTTAGGGTTTTGGGGTATTTATGTCATATTTTATTAGGTTTAGGGTTTTAAGCTGAGTTTTCTTCTTACTTTTCCTTGAAATCATAGATAGACTCTATATTTTAGAAGAATTCTTAGGTCATTGATAGACTTAAGATCTAAAATTAGTTATCCGCTACTTTATTGTTGTTCTTCGCTGTAGCCCACTAAGTCACGCTGCATCAGTTGGTATCAGCGCTTACTTACTTTCCATGAATGGGGAGCAACCACTTTGTAGACATGTATGAGGTGCACGTCCGCACGGAGGCAGCACGTATGGAGCAAACGGCAATTGTTCGGCCAAACAGTTGTCGTCGCCAACCAAGACAGCAATTCGCGGAGGCGGAAGGCAAATTTAACGCTGAGTGGTGGCAATACAAGGAGGATCGACTCAGGGCTATGAGAGATCAAATTGAAGACCTCACTACTCAAGTATCCGACTGGTGTCGTCACAATAGGAATGGATCTAGAAACCCGTTTACAGAGTGCCGAACGCAGGGACATCAGCACCTTACACAAGCTCAGGGCAATCAGCGGGTGAGTAGATTCAAACTCGACACACCGGAATTCCAAGGTTGCTTGCAACCCAAAGGGTTCATGGTGGCAGAAAAAAATAGAAAATTTTCACAAAAAGAAGTACCTAGGAAGATGGCGGAGTTGGTGCCTAAGGAGGGGCAAAGATCAAGTGTTGTTCGGTGTCCCGATACATTAAGCGTACATGCCGACCATTTCAAACTACATGCACCACGGAAGGCAAGGGGGCCAAGCTTATCATTGATCCAAGGAGTCATGAGAATATAGTCTCGGAGGAAGCAGTTTGCAAGTTGGGGCTTGAGACCAAGAGACATCCTTCTCCCTATCAATTGGAGTGGCTCACAAAAAGAAATGAGGTAATGGTTTCTAAACGTTGTCTAGTGTCATTTTCCATTGGAGCTAAATATAGAGATACTGTATGGTGTGATGTGGTCGACATGGAGACGTGTCACCTGTTATTGGGCAAGCCGTGGCAAGATGATAAAGCTGTTATCCATGATGAAACAAAAAACATGTACAGCTTCATGTTGGGTAAAACCAGATCGATGTTGCTACATAGCCCATGGGCAGAGTCAAAACCTTCACAAGGGGATGTTCAATCCTTTGTAGCCAAGCAGGAGTTGACGGACACGGAAAGCAGCATCAAAGGAGTGGTACCGGGGCCGATAAAGGAGTTGTTGGGAAGATTTGTCAACGTGGTCCGAGCAGAATTACTGAAAGCGGTACCATCATTGCGAGACATTCAACCTCAACTTGATTTGGTTACGGGGTCAAATGTTCCTAATCATCCGCATGACATCAAGAGTCCTAAAAAGCTTGAAGAATTGAGGGAACAAGTAGAAGAAGTAAACCTTTCAGAGAATATCGCAATTTTTCATGAAAAACAAGAACCCTTGGAAGAGGTAAATCTTTCGGATAGTGTTGCAATTTTTCATGAAAAAGAGGAACCCTTGGAAGAGGTAAATCTTTCGGATAGTTTTGCACTTTTTGAGAACAATTCTACATATCATGTGCCTGATACGAGCCCCGAAGATAAAGTCTTCGATTTTAGTGTTGAGCTAATTGACTATGTTGATTTCAATGGGATAGATGCTATTTTATCAAATTATTTTAACCAAAATTGTGATGAGATCTATATGGTGGAGAAGATTTTTCTGTCAAAGATTGAAAGGGTCTTTATGAGTTCTTTGGGGGTTCTCATGGCTTGTGGGAAGAGCAAAGAACGAGAGAAGCATGATAAGTCTACACAGCAAAGGGGTGTGTGGGGATTTCTCATGGCATCCGAAGGACCGTGGAAAGAACCGGCCGAATTCGAGGACGAATTCTCTCCAACAAGGGGAGAATGATGCAGATTGCTTAGCCGTCAGTTTGTTTTATTTTTTAAACCGACTTTATGTTGTCATTTTTTTAGGGTTAAGGTTTTGAGAGTTTTTATCTCGTTATTTTATTAGGTTTAGGGTTTTGGGGGTATTTATGTCATATTTTATTATGTTTAGGGTTTTAGGCTATAAATATATGCTTATAACCTTTAGAGAAAACAATTGTATTTTATTATTGATTTTGCTGAATAAGAATTACTTATAGGTGAGTTTTCTTCCTATTTTTCCTTGAAATCATAGATAGACTCTATATTTTGATAAAAATTCTTAGGTCATTGATAGACTTAATCTAGAATTAGTTATCTGCTACTTTATTGTTGTTCTTCGTTGTAGCCCACTAAGTCACGCTGGATTAGAGAGAGCTTAAAAATGGAGTAACAAAGCAAGCATGAAAATGGAGAATCATTTTGAAGATGAAGGTGGTGAGTTTGGTTAGAGGTATATGTTTCTTTTCTGGTTTAAATACTTTATTGGATGGAGCTGGTGTCAATCATGATTTCTATCACTTCAACATGTTTGATTAACTGCTGGAATTTTTAGTAATTCATTTGAAAGTGCATAGATTTGATTCTACTTAGTGGAAGTGCATCCATTTGAAATCCTGGAAGAGTGGGTGGAGGCGAGGGCATACTACTTTGGGAGTTAATGTTCTTTGAGTTGAATTTGGTGGACCTTTTTCAAAAATGCTGCTGGGAATTAAGTACGAGGACTGAGAAAACAAAATCAACCTGCAAAGGTATCTTTATTATGGAAAGGTTCTTTGTCAACCTGTTTTCTATCAACCTGCTGCTCAACAATATTATGCTTTGTATTATAAGCACTCATACACAAACTAATGCAAATACAACATCTTACATATACAACATTTCTCACAAACAAACCAAACTCTCATTCACCCATCGTTGACTGTTGGCCGGGTTCTAAAATTGCTTCAAATTGGAAGAAAATAAGGCCGCAGACTTGATTCGGTTGTGTCATCATGCCACTGCAATGCGTTCCACCATTGTGGTGCTCCTTTTATTTCTTTTATGTTCTCTGCATTTTGGCCAGTAAGAGGTAGCTTCCTAACAAGAGAGCAATCGTACACATTGTTAGTTCTTGTGTTGGCTTAATTCAGTTTCAAAATGCAGAGGCTACTGTTCACGGGCTCAAACACTGATATAGAATGCTCAGAATCGAATCTCCACCGTTCATAATGTAGATTCATGTGTCATGAACGTCTCTACAAGATTTCAGCTCAATTGGACCACAAACGCCCATCGATCAGAGCTTTTGATCAAGACTGGACAGCATTTTCAGAATGCTGTTTCACTCATTGCATGCCGGGTCCGGACCGGCCTTCCCCGTGTCCGGACCGCAATTCCAGAAACCTTATTTTTGCTCCTCAAGGCCGTGTCCGGACAGCCCATTAACCTGTCCGGACACCCCGTACCTATTATGCCCAAAAATATATTTTTAGTGGGCCCAGGTATAGGGTTTGATGTACTGATATATATACATCATTATAGAAGAGAGAGGCACGAATTTTCACCCCTAGAGAGTTCGTCGGAGGCTGTGCTAAGAGAGGTCATATGTAGTGAGCGTTGAATTGAATCTCTTAGAGTTTTAGTTATTTATTTGATAAATCTACGGTTGAGAAGTCTATCGGAGTTCCGATAAAAGGAAATCATTTAAAAGAATTGTGCCAGATGTTCTTGAAAGGGCTATTGCGGTAGAAGTCAAGTGGGTCGCTTGTCGTGTGCAAGGAAGTGTCAATTGCAAAGGTTTTGTAATCCTTCTTGTATTCCTTATTCTTCTTATAGTGGGTTGATTTCCTGGGTTTGGCTGCCCCGGAGAGGTTTTATATTTAGAGAGTTATCTAAATGGTTTCCTCTTTGTAACCAAATATCTGTGTTCTTGAATGTTTATTTCATATCTGTATTTGGTTGAATTTTAATTGTTAGGTTAGATCTTATTCTGCATAATTTTGTGAAACACCTAAACATTTGAATAGGTGTCGTTTAGAGTTGTTTTTAGAATTTTCAATTGGTATCAGAGCGGGTTCACTTTGTCAAAGGATTAAATTCCTGAGTGTGATCCTATATACTTTCTAGATGTCCCAAACTCTTCATTGTTTCGAAACTGTTGATAATACGTTTTGTGAAACTATTATATCTTCTGATAAACAGTATTATTCTGATTATGATTCTGATAATGAAATTGATCTTCAAGAGACTTATAATTTGTTGTTTGTGAAATTCTCTGAACTACAAGTTATTAATTCTAAGAATCTAAAGAAACTCAGATAGGTTGAACATGATAAAGATGAGTTAATTGGTGAATTGAGTGATTCTCTTGATTTTTGTAAAACATTGAAATCTGAAAATCATGATCTTGCTAATAAAGTTGAGTCATTAGAGAATGAATTAAAGGAGTCCAAAACTCTATTGAAAAAATTCTCTAATGATAATCTTGACAAAATTTTGCATACCCAAAAATCTACTTGTGATAAACCTGGGATTGATTTTGACAAGATTATTGTTCCTTCCTCTAACCTTGCTTCTTCTTCCAAGAAAGTTTTTGTTGAAACAGAAAACTTGGAAGAGCCATTGGATAAAAATAAGCTAGTTGCTGTTCAATCCTCAAGAGGAAGAGGAAGAGCAGTCTTAAAGAAAAAGAAGAAAACAGCTGCTGCGATCTCAAGAGGTAAGAAGGGTAAGAAAGGTAAGTACTCTCGTGTTGAGCACTTTTTACTTAGAAGCAACTCCAACTTTGTTTACCTTGCAAGGAACCAACCTTCTCAAAGGTTCATTCCTACATGTCATCACTGTGGTAAGATTGGGCATATTCGCCCTAATTGTTTTCAAGTTGAATAATCATGAGTCAAAAATAGATTATTTTCGTTCTAGGAATAGTCATGAGGAATTATTCAACATGCTAAGGGGTGTTATCACCCAGTTAAATGATTTGAACAAGAGTCGCACATTTGTTCCCAATATGAAGAAAGTTTGGATTAAGAAGGTTGATACCATTCACCCATTGAGGGAGAGTGGTAGTAATCTCACCTAAATTTAGGTGAGTAAATAACATGTCTAGGAATTGTTGTTTTGCTTATTTTTAAAAATCCTAGAGCATGTTGTTTTTCTTTGCATTGCATTTTTGTTTGTTTTGCATTTGTTTTTCGTTTTTGTGCATTTCTTTTGTGAAAAATTTCAAAAAGACAAAAATATGTTACTTTGATTGTTTTTCTTTTCTTTCTTTTGTCTTATGCACCTAAATAGTCCATTAATTTCTCATGTTGCTTTTATGGATTTAATTCCTTGCGTCTTGGAATGCTCTTAATATGCATGAGATGAAAATTTGTATCAATGGACTTGTTTTTGTGGTTACCTAAAGCCTGAGCTTACACTACAAGCAATATGGTCTTTAGCGACCAAACAAATAGCGGCGACCCAAAAGTCGCCGCTATTGAGGGGTCATTAGCGGCGACTTTTTTTAGTCGCCGCTAATGACCCATTAATAGCAGCAACTTTTGGGTCGCTGTTAATAGTGGACGCTCAAAACCCAAAAAAAAAAAAATTTAGCAGTAAAAACAATAGCGGCGACTCAAAGTCGCCGCTATTAAGCATCATTAGCGGCAACTCCTCTGGGTCGCCGCTATTAAACACCAATAGCGGCGACATCGGTCGCCGCTAATAATACTCCAAACAGCGGCGACCCTAAAGTCGCCGCTGATGAGGGTCAACAGCGGCCACTCTTGAGAGTCGCCACTGATGAGTGATCATTAGCGGCGACTATATAGTTGCTGCTATTGACATAAGAAAAAATTTAAAAAAACATAAGTAAAAAACTCATTAGCGGCCACCACAGAGTCGCCGCTAATGAGTGATCATTAGTGGCGACCATGGAGTCGCCGCTAATGAGTGGTCATTAGCGGCAATATTAGGGTCGCCGCTATTGTCACGGGAAAAAGTAATTAAAAATTAATTAGCGGCGACTTTATAGTCGCCGCTATTAATGGGTCATTAGCGGCGACTAAAAAAGTGGCCGCTAATGACCCCTCAATAGTGGCGACTTTTG
>NC_081543.1:36264228-36344064 GCF_901000735.1 Corylus avellana | reverse complement strand
AAAGTAATTAAAATTAATTAGCGGCGACTTTATAGCGGCGACTAAAAACGTGGCCGCTAATGACCCCTCAATAGTGGCGACTTTTGGGTCGCCGCTATTGACACGGGAAAAAGTAATTAAAATTAATTAGCGGCGACTATAAAGTCGCCACTATTGAGGGGTCATTAGCGGCAACTAAAAAGGTCGCCGCTAATGACCTCAATAGCGGCGACTTTTGGGTCGCCGCTATTTACCCCTGAAAATATATATATATTGGGGCGATGCTATTGATCCTACATATATAATAGAAAAAATTATTTACCAAAAATTCACCTCCGATCCTCCAATAATATGTCATTATTTCTTTTATATTAATTATTGGTGAATTTTTTCTATTTTTCTATTTTTCTATTCTTATTTTGTATAAAAAATCAATATTTATTTTTTTCTTTTAAAGAAAACAAATTCTCCTATTAATTATTATTGAAGTTTTCTATTTCTTATTCTTATTTAAACATTTGATCGAACAATCGACCGATCTTGGTGAATTAATTCGATTGATCGTGATAGGATCAAATGATCGATCAAACATCCGATCGATTCGGATGAATTAGTTTGATTGATCGTGATATGATCAAATGGTCGATCAAACATCGATCCTAATGAATTAGTTCCATTGATCGTGATGGGATCAAATGTTTGATCGATCATGGTGAATTAGTTCGATTGATCGTGATAAGAACAAATGATTGATTGAACATCCGATTGATCCTAATGAATTAGTTCGATTGATCGTGATATGATCAAATGTTTGATCAAATATCCTATCGATCTAAATGATTTAGTTCGATTGATCGTGATATCTTTAAATGATCGATCAAACATCCGATCAATCCTAATAAATTAGTTCGATTGATCTTGATAGAATCAAATGTTCGATCGATCTTACTGAATTAATTCGATTGATTGTGATAGAATCAAATTATCGATCAAACATCCGATTGATCCAACTGAATTAATTCGATTGATCGTAATAGGATCAAATGATTGATCAAACATCCAATCGCTCCTAATGAATTAGTTAGATTGATCGTGATAGGATAAAATGATCGATCAAACATCCGATCAATCCAGGTAAATTAGTTCGATTGATCGTGATAGGATCAAACGATCGATCAAACATCTGATCGATCCTAAGGAATTAGTTCGATTGATCGTGATATCTTTAAATGATCGATCAAACATCCGATCAATCCTAATAAATTAGTTCGATTGATCTTGATAGAATCAAATGTTCGATCGATCTTACTGAATTAATTCGATTGATTGTGATAGGATCAAATTATCGATCAAACATCCGATTGATCCAACTGAATTAATTCGATTGATCGTGATAGGATCAAATGATTGATCAAACATCCAATCGCTCCTAATGAATTAGTTGGATTGATCGTGATAGGATAAAATGATCGATCAAACATTCGATCAATCCAGGTAAATTAGTTCGATTGATCGTGATAGGATCAAACGATCGATCAAACATCTGATCGATCCTAAGGAATTAGTTCGATTGATCGTGATAGGATCAAATGTTTGATTGAACATCCGATCGATCATAGTGAATTAGTTCGATTGATCATAATAGAATCAATTGATCGATCAAACATCCGATTGATCCTAGTGAATTAGTTAGATTGATCATGATAAGATCAATTGATCGATCAAACTGGATACAATTGAAGGTTCAATCGAACATTCAATTGAACTATAAGCTTTTTATATTATCTTAGTGCATTAGTTATATTGATCTTATATTATCTTTGGATTTTGCATTGATCTTATAATTAATTATAAGATAAATATCAACTTAATGATCTTTATCAAGTTTGATTTATTAAACGAAAATTATTAGTTAATATTATAACAATAAAAACATATTACAAGAGAAAATAAAGAAAAACAAAAATAAATAAAAATTAAAAAATTATAAGTATAATTTTTTTTTTTTTTAAAAAAAATTACCCTCAATAGCGGCGACTCTGGGGTCGCCGCTATTTAAGGCTCATTAGCGGCGACTGGGATCGCCGCTATTGAGTGTGAAAAATGAAGCACCATCCAGTGGCGGGGTTTCTGAAATTTTTGGACCAAAAATTTCATAAAACCGCGTCTTTTTTTCCCCAAGCCTTCAAAACACCAAAATCCCTAACACCCCTCTCACTCACCTCCCTCGTCACTCTCACTCTCGATCTCTCTACCGCTGCTCTCCCAAACTTTGACCGACGAAAACTTTCATACAAGGCTTTGTTGAAGAGAGGGGAGGAAGCAGGACCATCGTCAGGAAGGTCTTCATCACTAAAGAGGGGAAGGAGGAGGAGGAGGAGGAACGAGAAGAGGTCCATGGAGCCTGCAATGGAGTCGCGGACACCAAACCTCCAAGTCCTTCCACTAAAGTCAAAAAGAAGAAAGAGGACTACGAAGACGACGATAATAGGTTTAAGCTGCGAAACGGCAGGGAGGTCAGTTTCTTTTAACCATCTCTTTATACGTTTCAGCGTTGCTTGGGCTTTCAATTTTGTTACTGGAATTATTACTTAATAATTTATTTAGTTTAAATAATGCTTGGTTGGTTGGACTTTATTTCTTGGCTCAATTTGATGAAAAAGATAGAAGCTCTTTTGTGTTAGAATAAAATTGAAGTAATTAAATCCACCATTTTCCCTTAGTGATAATTTATAATGGTATGGTTTTGAGTTCAAACCCTAACTCCACTTTATTTTCCATTTATATTTAAGAAATTCTATCTGTTGAGTTTCACTTATCGAGGAGTACCCATATCCCCTTAAGCTTTTGGATAAGCGGTGATAATTTATTCTTTGGGCTGGCGAACAATAATATCCTAGAACAATGTTGAAGTTACTACGGTGGAATATGCTAATGATGTAAATTCGGGAAATAACAGTTACAAGGCAAGGGTGTGATCTGTAGAAATTTCAGAAGGCTGAATTGAGGTTGACAATTGTTATAGATATCAAGTATTACGAGTGTGATTATTGGTGAGCGTAAACATTCTTATTCTGCTTCGTCATTTTTTTTTTTCTTCGTAAAGCTCTATCTGAAGATGAAAAGGGGGAGAAAAAAAGAGAGGTAATTGGACCATTCATCTTTTCAGGTATTTGAAGAAAAAGCCTTCCTTGTTGGTGTTGAGCGTAAAGGTGATACAGAGGATTCTTTTGGTAAACAGAGGATTGTGGATTATAGAATATAAGAACCTTGTTATAACCTATTTTATTGTTGTTAGTGTAAGGCTAAATGTTGAATCATTCTACAAATATTGTTATGATTATCATTTTTCAGCTTAATTAATGTATTTTTGTAATGAAATGCATAAATGGGCAGTGGAAATAAGGGGAGGGAATATTGCATCCATTGTTAAAGAAGAGGATGGGCGTGGCAGTTCCAAGGTGGGGCATATAGTTGATTATGGAGAGGCTTGTGTCATGCCTGGCCTGATTGACGTGTAAGCTGTGTAAAACGTCTCTCTTTCTTGTGGTCTATTTCTTCATGGTGTGTATATAATTTAGCATAATAAATGGTTGCATAAATCTGGTGCCAAATTTTGTGTAGTGTTCTGCAAAAGACAACATATTGATTTACAAACTTCTATGTTTCATGATATATGCCGTTTTGGTATCTTGTTGTCATTAATCCAAAGCAAATTTCAGCGTGGTTTTAAGTATAAAAAGATAACTTATTTTAACAAAATATAGAAGATATTCATTTTGATTTTGTTCATGGTAAGCATGCACATCTTGATGATCCTGGAAGAGCAGAATGGGAAGGATTTCCTTCAGGGACTAAGGCAGCTGCTGCAGGTGTGGCAATCTCCCTCATTTAAATTTGTGTTTCAAAGGTCCTGTGGACAAAAAATTTTTAATTGATTATTTCTGCTGAATTTACTGGCTTTCCAAAACCGCCCTGTTGACATCTAATATCACAATTTGATTTTTCTTTGTCTATTAAATGTCAAATAATTCTCATGCAGTACCAAAAGTTCTGACTCTTGTGTGTTGATCTCTTCTGTTCCACACCCAAATAATTTGGTATCACTGTGTTTCTACAGGTGGTATAACAACATTGGTTGACATGCCTCTATATAATTTTCCTTCAACTGTTTCTCGAGAGACTTTGAAACTCAAGGTATGGATAGATGAGCAGCAGTGCATTACTTTGTTTTGGCCCTTAATTTTTTTTTTAATCATTTCAGTGACCTTTCTATATTGTAGTAATGCATCTGTCTCATTTCGTTTAAAAATGAACTTATGCATTTTAATGGGGTAGTAAGTAGTTGCAGATAATTTCAACTAACTACTGGTTTTTTTTTTTTTTTTTTTTTTAATTTTTTAATTTTTTTTTTTTTTTTATAAATTGTCTTTAATGCTTCTGCTTGATAGATTGAAGCTGCAGAGGAGAGAATTTATGTTGATGTTGGTATGCTCCTGAAACTATTCCTTAGCCTAATGATAATTCCTGGACTATTGTCTATTAACTATACCACCAACAGGTTTCTGGGGAGGTTTAGTTCCTGAAAATGCATTCAACTCAAGTATTCTTGAGGGTCTCCTAAATGTTGGTGTTCTTGGTTTGAAGGTAACTATTTCAGAAGTATTGTCATTTGTCATCGATCATTCTTAGTTTATCGATTCACTTCATTGATGCATTAACAACCTAAAAACTCTAAAACTGTTTAGCATATATAAGATCACTGTCAGTTGTTTTGAGCCACAAAAAAGGTGCAAAACTATTATGCTCAGTTTTTCTTTTCCCCTCTATTTCAAGACATGCAAAAGGTTGGATAATGCTTTCTTAGATCAAGAACTAGAGGAGAAGAATTGCATTGTATTTTAGGGTTTGATTGCATTCTATTTGCAATCATTCTATTTTATAATGCAAAAGGTTGGATAAGACTAGTCTGTTGATAATATTTCCCAATTGGAACAACAGTACCTCCAATTCCTTGTTTCTTCTGATTCTTAATTTTCCAAAAATGACTTTTGGATGATATTGGCTAGTTTGGCTGTCATGGGGGATTGCCATGCCTAAAGTTTGATTGTATCACTTCTCTTTTTCCTTAATCAGTTTGTCGACTAAATTAATCATTCTAAGATAGATGATGTGTTGCTCTCTAGCTAAGGACTGTAACTCAAGATCCAGCATCAATTCACAGAGCCTATGTTTCAGGGGTTTAGTTCTGTGGTGCTGTGGAACTTATAACAATTCCAACTTCTATATGAAGTATAGCTTTGTGGGCATAGTACCAACCATTTTTTGATCTTAGGAACTTTCTATTTGGCCAACTTGTAAAAATGGTTCTACCGGCTTAAATTGGAAACATTGTGGTAATATCTATCATGTAGGTTTCTAATTCCATTATGATCATTCAATTTTGATAATACAAGTAATTATATGATGAAATATAACAGCATTAGTATGCATATAGTCTCTAGACCATCATGACTAACTTTTATTTGTCTGATAGGTGTAGCATTGGGATTACCTGATAAAGTTTTCTATGTTTTTTGTAGTCTTTTATGTGTCCTTCGGGGATCAATGACTTTCCTATGACAAATGCCAGTCATATTAAGGTATGTTTCCTGATATTTAGTCAAAATGTGCATATTAATAATCTATCTGAATAAGAAGCAAAACCAAAGTGAAGAAGACCGGAACTCCATATGATGTGTTTAAGCTTCAAAATTTGAGTGTTCTGTTATTTATGATGAATCAATATATCATTAGCAACCCCATTAAATCAAGCATCATTACTTTTGTTGAGAAGATGCTAATGGACTTATAAATATGTTGAAAATTTTATAGTGGTTTTTTTTTTTTTTTTTGTGAACTGAATATGCTAATGGACCTATAAATTTTTTTTTTTTTTTTTTTTTAAATCATTAGCGGCGACCTTGAGGTTGCCGCTAATGATTTTTTTACTGTTATAATTAAATAGCGGCGACATTTTTGTCGCCGCTATTGATGGTCATTAGAGGCGACCAAGATGTTGCCGCTAATGATGATCAATAGCGGCGACATCTTGGTTGCCGCTACTGACCATCAATAGCAGCGACCAACATGTCGCCGCTAATGACCATCAATAGCGGCGACTTTTTTGTCGCCACTATTTAAAAACATCAGTAATGGCGACAAAAATGTCGCCGCTATTGACCATCATTAGCGACGACACACGGCCCATTTCAACCTTTTTTGCGGCAACAAAAAAGGTCATTAGCGGCGACTAAAAGTCGCCGCTATTGACCCATCAATAGCGGCGACCCCAAATGTCGCCGCTATTGATCATCAGTGGCGGATTAATACCAGCAACTGAATAGCGGCCAAGGGTCGCCGCTATTGATCAATAGCGGCGACATTTTGCTCAATAGCGGCGACTTTGGGTCGCCGCTAATGAGCAAATTTCTTGTAGTGTTATGCGATACATTTTGCCTATGCTTTATCCCTTGTGCACATTTAAGCTTAAATTGAGGTTTTGTTTCACTTTATTTGTGAGGTCTGTTAGGTAACCATATGAGGTTTTTGACTAGTCATATTTTTCAAATTGACCATATGCTAGTTGAACCTAGGACTTAAAAATTCATGCTTTCTCTTTTGTGATAAGCACCAAAAGTTAAAGGATACTTTCTCAAAGAGAAAAATAAACAAAATAGTGAAACAAATAAAATCAAAAGATCATATTCCAAAAGGAATTTATTTCACTGTGTCAAACTTGTGCAAAATGTTTTACAAAGAAAAATGTATAGGATGAGAGTGGCTAGGCCATAATATGATAATGTTTGACTTTTGATTTGATATACTTGTCAAAACCTCATGGTGGTGAAACTTTCTCCTCATTTTGTAAGTTAAAATTTTTTCTCTTTGGATGACTTACACACACACACCACACAAGTATGGGTTGAATGAAATATTTTTTTTGCTTGAGTTAAGCAATATGAGTTTCTTACCATTTCTAATCTCATGTATATTTTGCATATTTGGAGCATGTTTTGGATATTCATTGTGCAATACATGAGTCATTGATGTGTGTATCATGTGTGTTCATTTGACTTTTGAGGGGGAGAAACATGTTTTGCTTTTTTAGCTTCTTGTTGATTATTGAGTCATATGTTGATGGCGAGTTTTTGGTGATGTGTGTTCATGATCTTGCATTCTACGTCATTTTTTTTTTATCATGAGTTTTATTTCTGTATTCCTGTTCCACATATGTCTTGATGTATTTTGTGAAGTGTTTCAAGAAATATGAAGACCTTTTGTCATTCTATGACAAAAAGGGGGAGTAAATATGGGAAGATGATGGGATTGGTTCGGCATTTTGGTTTTGTCACTGAATTGCGAAAGGAGGAGTTTGTTAGTTCTTGTGTTGGCTTAATTCAGTTTCAAAATGCAGAGGCTACTGTTCACGGGCTCAAACGCTGATATAGAATGCTTAGAATTAAATCTCCACCGTTCATAATGTAGATTCATGTGTCATGAGCGTCTCTACAAGATTTCAGCTCAATCGGATCACAAACGCCTATCAATCGGAGCTGTTGATCAAGACTGGACAGCATTTTCAAAATGCTGTTTCACTCATTGCATGCCGGGTCTGGACCAGCCTTCCCCGTGTCCGGACCGCAATTCCAAAAACCTTATTTTTGCTCCACAAGGCCGTGTCCGGACAGCCCATTAACCTGTCCGGACACCCCGTACCTATTATGCCCAAAAACATGTTTTTTAGTGGGCTCAGGTCTAAGGTTTGATGTACTGATATATATACATCATTATAGAAGAGAGAGGCATGAATTTTCATCCCTAGAGAGTTCGTCGGAGGCTGTGCTAAGAGAGATCATATGTGGTGAGCGTTGAATTGAATCTCTTAGAGTTTTAGTTATTTCTTTGATAAATCTACAGTTGAGAAGTTTATCGGAGTTTTGGTAAAAGGAAATCATATAGAAGAATTGTGCCAGATGTTCTGGAAAGAGCTACTGCGGTAGAAGTCAAGTGGGTCGCTTGTCGTGTGTAAGGAAGTGCCAATTGCAAAGGTTTTGTAATCCTTCTTGTATTCCTTATTCTTCTTATAGTGGATTGATTTCCTGGGTTTGGTTGCCCCGGAGAGGTTTTACATTTAGAGAGTTCTCTAAATGGTTTCCTCTTCGTAACCAAATATCTGTGTTCTTGAATGTCTATTTCATATCTGTATTTGGTTGAATTTTAACTGTTAGGTTAGATCTTATTCTGCATAATTTTTGTGAAACACCTAGACATTTGAATAAGTATCGTTTGGAGTCGTTTTTAGAATTTTCACACATGAATCTCTTCTAGAAGTGGCCATATCTCTTCATCTCGGCAAAGACTCCTTAATTCGGGAAGCCACTCCAATTTTAATTTCTGCAGACTTGGAACAACAGGACCTTGAGCGATGTATTGCATGGAATGATAACTAAAGAGCTCACCTAACGTGTCACATTTTAAAAAATTATTTTATTAAAGCTATTTATTTATTATTATTATTTTTTTTGTGGCTTTGCTTATACATGTCTTAGCTTTCATCATTTCAGAGTTAATGTACAGTTTGTTTAGATGTTAGTTTACAGTTAGTCTAGTTGGCGTTGGTTAGAGGTGTTAGACAATTCCGTTAGTTAGCAAGTTATGTGACGATTATTATGAGCTGTATAATTCAGCTGAATAGCTTTCATTCATGTATGTATGTATGTATAAATACTTCAATAGAAGATGAATGAATACGCACAATATTCATCCCCAAATCCCAATACACTCTTCTTCTTCCTCTCTCTTTCGATCTCTCTATCATCTTCTTCCTTCAATTCCTTCTTCCTATTTCAGTTCTATTCTGAAATCTAATACATCAAACTAAAAACTATAAAATCAAACATACAGATCCAAATATTCATTTATCTTCCTCATCTTTCTGAGCAACTAACTACAATAAGAACAAAACCCAAATAGAGGAAAACCAGAAAAGTATGAACAAAAGCTCACCAGAAAATCAAAAAAAAAAAAAAAATATATATATATATATGAAGGTGCCGATCGAGTTCCTCTTGATATCAGGGAAGGGGACTGTGGGATTGGGTTTGTTAGCACAAGAATGCTATTTGTACACTTTTGGTGTACACCACACCTGACCATTAGACTTTCTTCTCAAATTAAAACAGAGATCACCTTTAGCTTGGTCTGGATGGTCCTGTTACTGTATCTATTGACCCATTATTTTTGAGCCATTATTTAAGGCCTTTGAGAGATGAGGAGAGGTTTAGAAATCAATCAGCATTTCATGGGTGTAGCGTATTTGCAAATATTGAGTTTCATTCTCAATCCTTTTTGTAATTTTCTTTGGTCATATTTGGATTAGTGTCCCTCTTTCTTTTTTTGTTTGTTTGCAGTTTTGAGTTATTATTCCCTGTTTTTTTCCCACGAATTGCTTTATAGAAATTAATCCTATTAGATTCCAATCTTCTTGATCCCTTTATGATATTTAACACAGCCTTGATATCCCAGTGAGTGTGGAAAATAGTAAAAAGATTTTTGCATCATTAAATACTTTATCCAATTCTTTGACATATGTCTCTTTCCACCCTCTTCTTGGCTTGTAATGTATCTAGAAAAGAATGTGGTATCTGCTATATACTATTCTAATTGTTTAATCAATCCGTTGTTGCTGAGAAATTTTAGCATTACAATCGTTTGACATACCAATAAATATATTTGTTTTGCCAATATATTTTGCTTATGTAACATGGTTCTCATCCAACGGTTCTAATGGTACCCAGAGAACACAATAGAGGATATGGAGATTGCCTGTCCATTTTGTCCAGGTAATTGGAATTGCAGATTATGCCTTTCTGTTCATTTTTCTTTTCATCTCCTTAATTTTCTGTTTCATCTGTTGTGGTTCTCCATGATGCATTTTCGTATGCCAAATAAGTATTTGTTGTGGTTCTCCATGATGCATTTTCGTATGCCAAACAAGTATTTGGTTTTGGCAGGTTGGCCATAAACAAGAAGATATGGATATCAATGTCAAAATTGCAAAACTTGCTTTACTAGCTATGTAAAACTTTACCTCTCCTCAGGCACATTCAATAGGAGCATAGCCTGAATTATATATCGAATTAAGCTAGCTGACGTGATATAATAGTACTATTGAACTGCATACAACCACCAGTAAGGGGAATGAAATATTAATGCAGTTATGTACACTTTTTTTTTTTTAAGACATAAATTTCTTACAACCTAATTTATTGGAAATTTATGTCATTTTTTAATAGAACTGCCAAAATTATTATAGTTCAAAATGATCTTATAAACATTTTTTTATTTTTTGATAGCAGTCAGTTAATTGAGTGAGAGGAATGGAATCGATTACCAGTAATCTTTTAGAAGATTTTTTGAGTAAATTATAATATAAAAAAACCCGTTCATAGAGCAGGTTATATGCTAGTTAGTGTAAATAGAAAATCATACATATAAGACAATTCTCACAAACAAACCAAACAATAAATTATTATACACAAACATAATACAGACTCAAATGCAAAAAAGATAAAAAGAAGAAGAAAAAAAAAAACAATGTGAAACACCTCACCCAGTCGCAACTTTCAAAGCACTATATGAAACTTCTCCTACTATACCATGCACTCCTTGCCTGGGGTTTTAATTAAAATGCCTCTTTGAATTGGATGGAAATACGGTAGCAAACTTGATTTGGTTGTGTCAGTAGGCCACTTCAATGTGTTCCACCATTGAGATTCTCCTTTTACTTCTTTCATGTTTTCTGCATTTTGGTCGGTAAGAGGCAGCTTCCTAAGATAATAGCACCTGACCACACAAACCTGCTCTAGATGTGGCCATATCTCTTCGTCTCGACAAAGAGTCCTTAATTTAGGAAGGTCCTCCAATTCCAATATTCTTAGACATGGAACAACAGGATCTGGAGCGATATATTGCATGGAATCATAAATAAAGAGCTCACCTAACCTGCCACACCACCGTACCTTGAGTACTTCTAGTTTTGGAAGGACGTGAATAAAGTGACCACCACAAGAAAGAAGATATTCCATTTTATCACAATACTCCACTTCTATTAATTTTAGTCTAAGAAATCTCGGCCCAAGATGTCCAAGCAGTTATGAAATGCTTTTTACGTAACCAAGGTCTTGGAGATAAAGTTCCTCTAGGTTAAACCAACAAAGCAGACAACATTCTTAATGACCAAGTCTTCTAGCATATCACTCAGTCCCCAACATACATCTAACATGAAATAATTTGCCGTACTCAACAATGGCCCAAACAGTTCTTCTGAATGAAGATTAAACGCCTTGATAGTCACCGCCCTTTCTCTGCGTCTAGGTGGCAATAGTTTTCTCACCACATTGATGTTGAAAATAAAAAAAGATAGATACACAAGCAATAGTCTTCTCTCTACAACTCTTAGGATGAGAGAGGTAAAACAAAGATATATTCTGGATAAAACTGATGTAATAATTCATTAATGTAAAACATTTAAATAGACTACAATTAAACCACTTACTCCTAAAAACAAGGATCTACTTTAACTACTACTAGAATAACATGGAGCGCTAAGTAACTAAACTCTTAGACTTCAGGACTCAACGTGCATACAATTAAGATAATGCTGAAACAAATAACAAGCTATTAAATATGAACTACTAACCCACTACTCAAGAAACAAGCTAAGTAATAGGAACACATTTTGCATTATCTCTAACACTCCCCTTTAATGCATAATGTTTACAACTCCTAACAATTCTCTAAAATAAACATTTGATTACATGTCAACCCGATTTTTTGGGTATTTCACCTATTAACCATTTGATTTAACATGTCAACCCGATTTTTTTAACTTTTTAAAATTTAGGAGTATGATTACAAAGCAATGAAACATAAAATGAGTAAGTGAAGTCATCCCAGAAGACTTTATAATGCGAGCTCATACTATATTATTGCTTTAAAAGCAATACTCGTGTATTGTGATATTAATGTATTTTAAATAGCAAGAAAATAATTCTTGCTGGGTAAAGCTACGGTGGAGCATCTAACAAATCAGTAATGAGTTTATTTGAAGCTAAATGTTTTGTTTGACATTTTTGTTTTGTTTTCAGTGGAGCATCTAATTCATTAATTTATGAATTCTGCAGTTATGTCCAGTTAATTATGGCCAACTGATATATTTTGCTTTAGCTGGAGCTGACAGAAAAGATCTGATGAGGAAGTTGCCAAAATTCATATATGATGAGGAAAAGGCTTTGGAGTTGAGAAGTTGTTCCTGCATTTATAATCCTTAAAAAAGTGCTCATTGTGTTTGTCCTCATGCATGTTTGGTAAAGTGTTTGAATCTTAAATTATACAAAAGGACTACTCTTTGGTTGTGGTTTCGAAGAACAGAAAAATTATAGTTATCCCTCTTAGAATATGTTTCCCGTTTATTTGTTCAGATTGATAAATTCATTTCCCAACTGCACTTGATTATTCCTCTATATATTTGGCTTTTTGCATAAACTCTTTCTGACTTGGGTATATTTGTCATTTTAACTGCCTAGATCATGTTCTGCCCAGAATTGGTTGCTGAGCACATGTATCTGAAACACTGTATATTTCTTAGTATCACGTGTTAAATTACTGGATATATGATTACATTTACCTCTTCTTATCGTCTTAAGCTTTTAGGAAAAAGTGGCGATTTAACAATATACAAGAGTGAGTTGACTATAACTACAACTTCCTGCAATGCTGATTGCCTAAGTTTCAATAACCTTTCTTCCATTCATGTTCTTTCTACTTCAACTTCTTCTAAACGTTCTTGTATACCACTTAGTGGATTTATTGAAATCAAGAATAGGGAAGTATTTTCTTTGTCTGCAGTTGCCTGCCTTTAGTAGAAGCCAACGAATGCTAGAAGAGGATGATATGATATTCTTACAAGGAGCTGATACCACCATAGAATTTGAAAAGATAACATTCCATGTAATGTGCAGGTGTATATTTACTGAAAGGTAAAAAAGAGAAACAACAGCAACAACAACTTTATACACACAAACATAATACAGACTCATATGCAAAAAAGAAAAAAAAGAAAGAAAAAAAACAAACAAACAAACAATATGGAACACCTCACCCATTCACAACTTTAAAAGCACTATACGATACTTCTCCCACTATCCCATACACTCATTGCCCGGGGTTCTCTTTGAATTGGATGGAAATACGACAGCAAACTTGATTTGGTTGTGTCGGCATGCCACTTCAACGTATTCCACCATTGTGATTCTCCTTCTATTTCTTTCATGTTTTCTGCATTTTGGTCGGTAAGAGGCAGCTTCCTAACTAGATTGCACTTGAACACATGAACCTGCTCTAGATGTGGCCATATCTCTTCGTCTCGGCAAAGAGTCCTTAATTCAGGAAGACAATCCAATTCCAATATCCGTAGGCTTGGAACAACAGGATTTGGAGCGATATATTGCACGGAATCATAAATAAAGAGCTCACCTAACCTGTCACAGCCCCGTACCTCAATTACTTCTAATTTTGGCAGGCAACCACAGGAAAAAAGATATTCCATTTGAGAACACGACAACACTTGTATTAATTTTAGTCTAAGAAATCTCAACCGAAGATGGCCAAACAGTTCTGAAATGCTTTTTCCGTAATTCAGATGTTCGAGATAAAGTTCCTCTAGGTTTGGTAGTAGATCACTATCAGCAGCACATCCTCCTTGCCATACACTGCCGCTACAACTCTGGATGGTAAGAGATTTTAAACCAGCAAAGCAGACAACACTATTAAGGACCAAGTTTTCTAGCATATCACTCAGTCCCAAACAATGACCTAAGATGAGATAATTTGCAGTACTCAACAATGGCCCAATCAGTTCTTCTGAACGAAGATCAAGATGCCTGATATACACCACCTTTTCTTCATGTCTAGTTGGAAAGAAATTCCCCACCCTTTTTTCACGTCTATTTGGAAGGAAATCCCCCACCCTTTTTTCATGTCTAGTTGCTAAGTTTTTCTCCGTTGGGCCGATGGAAAAGTAGAATTGTCTTAATCTATCCATCCATAAAAGATCTTCATAGCTGAAATATGGGATTCTCTCCAATCTGATGTAGAGGACAAGTAATCGCTCAAGGCATTTTAGCTCTTCAAGACATGCCATTGCCTCTTGTACATTTCTCTTCACACTGAATTGATAAGCACTTGGTGTCATAATCAGAACCTCTAAACAAGACAACCGATATATAATTCCAGCTTGAATGGATGTTAGGTGGATATTTCGGGACAGGTTTAGTTGCTTCAAGTTGCTCAAGTTTTCCATCCCTCTTGGCAATTCTCTAATACCAGTGGCAGAGAGGTCAAGCACTTGAAGTCTACTAAGCTTTTCTAGTGGGGGTAATTCTTTAAGATTGCGGCAATCCCGTAAAAGAAGAGTTCGGAGTTCACCAAGTTGAAGTACAGAAAGTGGCAATGAATGAATGTTAGTTCCACTCATATTCAAGATCCTGAGTGCTTCAAATCCTTGTAGAAATCTCTCGGGAACCCTATCAAGGGGAACATTACCTTGTAGTAGCAACGTGGAAGCCTTTGAACATTGTACCACACAATCAGGCAGCCTTATTATCTTGTTATTCATGAACGAAACTCTTTTAAAAGAATTTGATAACTCGACAACTGACATTTCACTCAAGCCAGACCCTGAACAAACAAAGGATTTACATCCATCCTCTAACAATGATGCAATCCATATAGCAACATCGCGAATAACGTCATGCATCTTTACAGTGTCCATATGAGCACCATTTTCCAACAAACAAGAATCCTTCAAAATTTCAATCAAATTAATGACTCTATTGAATGAATCCTCATAATTTTCTTTCTCATTTAGCAACCCTTCTGCCAGCCAGCACTGTGCGAGTTCACTTATTTCAATTGAGAAGTCTTCGGGAAACAAAGAGCAGTACAGAAAACAATATTTTATTTTTTCACCTTCTAATGAGTCATAACTCCACTTCAATGGCTTATAGATCTTATCCTCAATGTGTGGTGGACAAGAAACTGATCTCTGCAATTCATTTAATGCATGCTTCCACAGTTCAACCTTTGTCTTTTCTCTCATAGCAGCTCCCATCGTGACGAGGGCCAAAGGCAATCCGCAACATTCTCTAGCAATTGCTTTTGCAAATGGTGAAATGTGTTCCAAACTGGCCACATTACCTGCATTTCTACTAAACAATTGCCAAGATTCATCATCATTTAAAACAGCCACTTTAACTTGTCTATCGGTCATCATATGCCTACAAACGTCGAAAGATCGAGTTGTCAATATGATCTTAGAACCCTTGTTATCTTCGTGCCGTGGGACACCCAAATAGTCCAAATCAATTTTCTCCCATACATCATCTAGAATGATCATAAATTTTTCCACCTTCTCAAGTTTTTCATAAAGTCGATTAGTCAATCTCTCCATACTTTCTCCCATTATTGGTGGCAAATTCAATCTCTCAGCTATTTGTTTCTGGACATTTTTTATGTCCAAATTACGGGATATAGTAACCCATATGACGATGCCAAAAGGTTGCACTGAAGTACCCTTGAGCTTATTGTTCAAGTTTCTCACCAAGGTAGTCTTGCCTACCCCTCCCATTCCCCAAATACCGATCCTTTGGACTTCATCATCAGACAATAAAGCCATAATTTCAGCCAAAGTCTTTGATGGTGTTGTTTGATCTTGAATTGTTGGTCCAGGAATGCGCTCCACCGCTCTGGGCATTCGATGATTGACAGCCACAGCACCGGAATGTGACCTCCCAGCTTCTAGGAGCCCATGTATATCTTTGAGCTTCTCTATCGCTTCCTTGCTTATTCTATACCGTTTACTGCAATTTAAGGACAGTTGAGACAGCCTTACTGCTTGAATCTGGTTGACTTTAAGCTGCAGCTCTTCAACCTCCTTAAGCCACTCTATGACTTGACTTCTCACTACTTTTTCTTCTTGCTCGGCTAATTCCGTTTCATTTTTTATTCCATCTCTTAGAGCAAGGAGGAGTTCCATCTCCTTTTTCAAAACATCGAGATTTGATTGGAATTTGACAGTGTTCTCCATCTTGGAATAGATAGAGCAACACAGAACCCGGCCAGTTGCTATCACCACTTCACCAACAACCGCACCCACCACTTCCATGGCTACTGTTTTGCTAAAAATCACTGACAAAGAACCGCAGAAGAACACAAAGTGTTAGATAAAAAAATTAAAAGGGAAATATTACATTTACTCCATGAGAAATGCGCCATATCAATTTAGTCCAATTTAACTTCTAAATCTAAAATGAAATATAAGGTTTTCAGGAGTTTCAATTAAATTTTTCCTTCTTACCAAAAAAAAAATAATAATAATAATAACTTCTTCCTAGCTAGTGTTTTCGTCCAATTTAAAGACACTCGTTCGTAAATCTACATTAACATTTTAAAAAGTTTTTTCAAAAATTAAAATCTAAAAATAAATAATAAATTTTCTTTTTTTGGAACAAAAAAATTATTTTATTAAAATAATTTTAATTGTTTTTTTGGCTTTGCTTTTTTATTTTATTCAAATCATGAATTAAAAATAAAATAAAATAAAAAAAGAAATAAAATATTGGGTAAAGTTCACATACCTTGCTCAAATTACAACCAAATTGACAATGTCCCTTCAAATTATCAAAACATTGTCAATGTCCACCCCAAGGCTACCAAAAAAAAGATAAAAAATACCTCTATAAATTTCTCAATAAGACAAAAATACTCCTATAAATTTGAAAAAAATAAATCAAATAATAATTTTTTTTTTTTTTTAAAAAAGAACTAAAATTTTAATTAAAAAAAAAATTAAAGACGAAATATATATTTTTTAAAAATAACGAAAATTTTTATTTTTAAACGAAAATTGTTATTTTTTTTAACAGAATTTTTTTTTAAAAAAAGAAAATTTTTATTTAAAAAAAAATTAAAACAAGTTTTTTTAAATTAAAAAAAAAAATTCAATCTATATAAAAAAATTCGAAAATTTTTTTTAAAAAAGGATTTTTTTTTAAATTTTTATTTTACTAAGGGTAGTTTTGTCATTTGAAGAACATTGACAATATTTTGGTAGTTTTGGGAGACATTGTGACAATTGAAAATTTGTGGGAACATTATCAATTGGGTGATAGTTTAAGAAGTACAAAAACTTTACCATAAAAAAATACATGAAAATTAAAATAAAGAATGTTAAAGAGGATAAGAGTCGTCTTTCTAACATTACTCCACCACCTCTACTTAATCGGTGATGTTGTGTTGGCGGTTGATTGGGTCAAAGTTTTAAACTAAACACTATAAACTAATATCAGCAGCTGCACTTAAACTGATTAACTTTGAAAGCGTCTTAAACTAAGATCCAAACTAATCGGTGATCTTAGCTTTCATCAAACTGAAAGCTAAAAAATAAAACATAAAATCCAAAATATTTGTTTATCTGCCTCACTTTTCTAAGCAACCAAATACAATATTAGATCCGAACAAAATATGAACAAAACCCAAATAAAGGAAAACCAGAAAATCAGACAATATATATATATTAAGGTGACGATCGAATACCTCTTGATATCCGGGGGAGACTGTGGTAGAGCCGATCGTCAGCGAGAGAGATGGAGACTAAGGATAAACTTGAGAAACCCTAAAGAAAATAAGAGCACATTAACTATATATTTACAGACACTGGTTTGGGACCATATATATATATATATATATATATATATATATATATGGGTCCCCCAACCTCAATCAATCAAGTCTTGGACCAGTTTCCTTTTCCATTTTGTCTAAGACGCTTTATAAAAAGTTATTCCAAAACATGCATGATTGAACAAATATAACGAAAATGCCATGGCCTTTCCCATTCTTTCACCTGAAAAGAAAGCAGAGTTGCCAAGAAGTTTCTCATCTTTTTTATTATATTATGATGCAACGCGGCATAGGTTTGCCAGGAAGTTGGTCATTTTACATCCGCGTGAGGAAAATGGACTTCTCTATTTATTTACTTTAAAAAGAGTTATTAATTTATGAATTCTGCAGTTAAGTTTAGTTATGGCCAACTGATAATTTTTGCTTTAGCTGGAGCTGACAGAAAATATCTGATGAGGAAGTTGCCAAAATTCATATAAGATGAGGAGAAGGCTTTGGAGGTGAGAAGTTGTTCCTGCATTTATAATCCTTCAAAAGTGCTCATTGTGTTTGTCCCCGTGTTTGGTAAGGTGTTTGAATGTTAAATTATACAAAAGGACTACTCTTTGGTTGTGGTTTCGAAGAAAAGAAAAATTATAGTTATCCCTCTTAGAATATGTTTCCTGTTTATTTGTTCAGATTGATAAATTCAGTTCCCAACTGCACTTGATTATTCCGCTATATATTTGGCTTTTTGCATGCATAAACTCTTTCTGACTTGCGTATGATATTTTTGTCATTTTAACTACCTAGATCATGTTCTGTCCAGAATTGATTGCTGAGCACAAGGAAATATACTGAATATTGTCTCTGAAACACTATACTTCCTAGTATCACGTGTTAAATCAATGAATAAATGATTAAATTTACATTTTCTTATCGGGTTAAGCTTTTAAAAAAAGTGGTGATTTAACAACATGCAAGAGTAAGTTGGCTATAACTACCACTTGGTGGATTTATTGAAATCAAGAATAGGGAAACATTTTCTTTGTCTGCAGTTGCCTGCCTTTAGTAGAAGCCAACGAATGGTAGAAGAGGACGATATGATATTCTTACAAGGATCTGATACCACCATAGAATTTGAAAAGATAACATTCCATGTAAAGTGCAGGTGTATATTTACTGAAAGGCAAAAAAGAGAGACAACAGCAACAACAACAACAACATTAATATAATAATATTGAACACCTCACTCACACAAAAACTGGAAAGCATATGCATATATTTACTGAATATCACCTAGTTTAATGCAATTAGGAGCTCTCTATTTAGTTTAAAGGTGCAATTTATATTTATTCAAGGAACTGGAAAGCATAGGCTTCCAATTTACAAGGACAAGAAGATGAATATGATGCTTCTAGTCCATAACATTTGCACCAAGATATATACCAGAAAAGCAGAGGAAAATGAAAATATAGCGAATTATACAAAATTTGCTTTCCTGTCTTCCGTAGCTTGTGATAAAAGAATTGAGCAGATATTTAACTGGCACGACCAGATAAATGAGTTGCATGAATTGTCTTTAAATGTGCACCTTATTAAACACTTCCATCTACATATTGCTCAAGCTTCTGTCTCAGTTCACTTCCAGAGGCTCTGAGATGCACTTCTCTTGGCCTCAGAAGGATGAAGATAGAAGGCTCCAGACTTGATTTAGTTCTGGCAGCATGCCACCCCAATGCCTCCACCATTATGATTCTTCTCTGATTTCCTTAATTGTATCTGCAGTTTCGTTAGTACGAAACAGCATTGTAAGACGATTGCACTTGATGACAGTAACCTGCTCTAGATGCGGCCATGTCTCGTGCCTGCAAAGAGTCCTTAATTTGGGAAGGTGCTTCAATTCCAACATCCGTAGGCTTGGAACAACAGGATCTGGAGCAATAAATTATATGGAATGATAACTAAAGAGCTCATCTAACTTGTCACGGAAGCTTACCTTGACTACTTCTAGTTTTGGCAAAGTGTGAATATGGTAACCACAGGAGAGAAGATGTTTCATTTGCGAACACCGAGTCACTTCAATTAATTTGAGTCTAAGAAATCTCAGCCCAAGATGGCCAACTAGTTCAGAAATGATTTCTAGGTAAGTCAGGTGTTGGAGATAAAGTTCCTCTAAATTTGGTAGTAGGTCAAAGTGGGCTGTACATCCTCCTCCTGGCCGTAAACTGCTGTTAGAGCTTGCAATAGCAAGTGATTTTAGCCCAGCAAAGCAGTCAACACTGTTAATTACCAGGTCTTCAAGCATCTCATTCAATCCCCAACAATGATTTAAGACGAGAGAACTTGCATTACTCAACAGCCACCCAATCCATTCTCCCGGAAGATTAAGACCACTGATAGTCACCCTCCTTTTGTCATGTCTAGTTGGTAAGGAGTTTGCTGTTGGGCCAATGAAAAATTGGAATTTTCTTAATCTATTTATCCAGGAAAGATCTTCAGTGCTGAGACATGGGATCCTCTCCAATCTAATAGATAAGACAAGTAGTCGTTCAAGGCATCCGAGCTCTTCAAAAGATGTCCGTTCCTCTTCTATCTCTCCCTTAACACTCAAATGGTAACCACTGAGTGTCATATCCAGAACCTCTAAACAAGACAGCCGAGATATAACTCCAGCTTGAATGGTTTTTAGGTAGTGAGTGCGAGATAGGTTCAGTTGCTTTAAGTTGCTCAAATTTTTCATCCCTCTTGGCAATTCTCTAATACGAGTGGCAGAGAGGTCAAACACTTGAAGTTTAATAAGCTCTTCCAATGGAGGTAACTCTTCAAGATAGAAGCAGACCCCTCAAAGAAGAGCACGAAGTTCACCAAGTTGAAGTAGAGAAAGAGGCAATGAGTGTATGCGGCATATTCAAAACCCTGAGTGATTCAAATCCTTGCAAGAATTTCTCAGAAACTCTGTCAAGAGGAAAATTACCTTGTAGGAGTAAAGTGGAGGCCTCTGAACATTGTACTACACAATCTGGCAACCTTGTTATCTTGTTATTCATGAATGAAACTCTTTTGGGAAAACTGGATAACTCAACAATCGAAATCTCGCTCAAGCCAATCCCCGAACGAATAAGGGATTTACATTCATCCTCAGATGATGACGCAATCCATATAGCGACATCACGAACAACGTCATGCATCTTTACAGTATCCTTGCGGGCACCAACTTCCAACAAACAAAAGTCTTTCAGATTTTCAATCAAAGCAATTCCTCTATTGACTGAATCCTCATAGTTTTCTTATTCATCTATCAAGCCTTCTGCGAGCCAGTATTGTACTAGTTCACTTATTTCAATTGAGAAGTCCTCAGGAAACAAAGAACAGTAGAGGAAACAAGGTTTTATATTTTTACCTTCTAATGATTCATAACTCCACTTCAAAGGCTTGTAGAGCTTATCCTCCACACCTCCTGTACAAGGCCACCGACCTTTGCAACTCATTTAAGGCATGCTTCCACAGCTCGACCATTGTCTTTCCTCTCATAGCAGTTCCCATGGTGATGATGGCCAAAGGCAAACCACAACATCTTTTAGCAATTGCTTCTGCAAATGGTTTGATACATTCCGAAGTAACCACATTCGCTGCATTTCTGCTAAACAATTGCCAAGCTTCTTCATCATTTAAAACATCCACTTTAACTTGATCATCCGCCATCATGTCCCTACTAACATCCTTAAAGCGTGATGTTAATATGATCTTAGAACCCTGATGAACTTCAGGTTGTGGGACACCCAAAGTTTCCAAATCAATTTTCTCCCAAACATCATCCAGAATGAGTAGAAATTTTTCTTCCTCCTCAAGTCTTTGATAAAGTCGAATAGCCATTCGCTCTAGGCTTTCTTCCATTTTCGCCTCCAAATTCAATCTTTGAGCTATTTGTGTCTGGACCTTTTTCATGTCCAAATTCTTGGAAACAGTCACCCATATGACGATGCCAAAAGGTTGCATTGAAGAAATATTCTTGAGCTTATTGTTCAAGTTTCTTACCAAAGTAGTCTTGCCTACTCCTCCCATTCCCCAAATACCGATCCTCCGGACTCCATCATTAGATAATAAAGCCATAGTTTTGGGTAAAGTCTTTGATGATGTTGTTTGGTCTTGAATTGTTGGTCCAGGAACGTGCTCCATTACTCTGGGCATGGAATGAGTGACAGCCACAGCACCAGAATGCGAACTCCCATCTTTTAAGAGCCCTTCTATCTTTTTGAGCTTTTTTGCCACTTCTCTGCTTATTCTATATCGTTTACTGCAATTGAAGGACTGTCGAGAAAGCTTAACTGCTTGAATCTGATTGACTTTAAGGTGAAGCTCTTCAACCTCCTTAAGCCATTCTATGACTTGAGTTTTCAGCACTTTTCCTTTCTTTCATGGCTAATTCCGATTCATTTTTCACTCCATCTCTTTGAGCCAGGAGGGGTTTCATGTCCTTTCCCAAAACATCCAGGTTTGATTGGAATTTGACAGTATCCTTGATCTTCGAATAGATAGAGCCACATAGAAGCCGGCCAGTTTCTGCCAGCACTGAGCCAATAATCGAAACCACCATTTCCATATCAGACAGTTTGCTATCTGTGATGCCTGAAACTTTAAAAAAATTCACAGGCCAAAGAACAGTAGAAGAACGAAATGATCTATAGCAAAAATCTTAGAAAACCATTATGGGAACTTTCATTTTGTCGTTTAATGTGAATTTCTGACTTGGTCAATTATTGCATTAGCACATTTTCTAATGGAGAAGATTACCCAAAGGCCACTCTCACATGCTTTGAAATTTCCAGGCTATTAAAAAGTCTAACTTGGTCTGGGGACGTATCAGGGTCCCGCAACCTTAATCTTCTAGTCTTCTTTTCCACTTGACTTAGCCGCCCACAAAGTCGTTTGTTTTTTATAAGTAAAAACCGAAGAAAAGAGCAAGTTGTTTCACCAAACATAATTGAACAAATATAAAGAAAAGAAAATGTACTTGACCAATTTTCTCACAACCCGCCTTGGCTGGCAATGCCTATGCCATTATTACAACAAATGAGGAAGTATTTAAAAAAAAAAAAAATACTTTGAAAAGTATTTTCAAAACGTTTGAAAGTTTATGAAAGATTTTCTAAATTTCCTCTAAAAGTTATTACACCCGGTATAATACTCCGACTCCGAATCCAGCCTATCAAGGTGCTGATCGTTGGCTGATCTGAAAGCTGCATTAGGGCCGACTTGATAGATTTTGGGGCCTAAGCAATAAGTTTAAGTGAGGCATTTTTCTTATATTTAAATATTAATTATTAATTATTTATTTTAACATTTATATTATATTTATTTTATTTAAAAACCATTATTCTTAATTATTCTTACTTTTTATGATGCATAATTACTAATTAAGATTTTATAATCAAGTTTTTTAACATCTCATTTTCAATTGATAATATGGATAGGAGAAATGCTAGGGATCAATACGTTTTTCATATTTAGCTCATACTCTCTTATAAATTTAATAGATTAACCATTAGATTAGTGGGGTCCACCATTAACTTATGTAGAGTTCACAAATCTAATAGGCCAATATTGAAAAAATATTGACTCCTAGCATACTCGATGATGATGTGACCGTGAAAATCAGCCTTTGGATCAATAGGGCTTATAACAAAAAAAAAAAAAAAAAAATCAATGACTAATTTTTATTGCTATGTCATCATAGTTGTATGACAGTAATATGAGAGTATACTCAATAGCACTTCTCCGAATAATTTGATCAAATCATTCGATGAACTTTAGCCTCTAATTAACCATATTCTTCCAAATCATTGAATATATTTTTCTATGTTCTTACCATTTTCTTCAAATCTATATTTTCGAGAATAGGCGAGTTTCCTCTCGGTTCGCAATGAATCTGAAAAATAACCTTTTTTTTTTTTTTAATTGGCTGAAGAGATAATTAATATGAGTAATGCTATAGCCCCTCAAACTAAAGATTGCCTTAATGTTAATGTGAAGTTAAACTACCAAAAATTATGAATTTTCCCAATAACAAAAATACTCTTAATAAAAACTCAAACAAAAAATCTCTAAATTCTCAGAAAAAAATAAGGTTACATGGGTAGCCGAGGCACCCTCGTTTGGCCATTTTCTCGGCAGCCAAACGGAGGATAAGAAACAAAAGATAGAGGGAGAAGTTATGAGAAAGAGAAAGTAAAGTAAAAAAGAGAAGGTGGACCTTAATGCTTTTCACGACGGGCTTGTAATTGTTCAAGCGCTTCAAGTGCTTCTGGACCTCAACCCTCTGCCTGGAGACACTCAACCTAGCGGCGCAAGACAGCGAGATTAGTTATTGAATTTTTAGAGAGAGTGGCACACGGTAGTGGATTTTTTTAGTCTTTGAGGTGAGGTGGGGGAGCGTAGGATAAGCAGGAGCTTGATAGCTTTAAGGTTCATGGATCATGGTGTATAAGGGAGGGACAGAGAGCTAGTGGTTGAGGTTCCAGGAGAGAGGTGGTGACTGATGCGCATTTTAGCAGCCAACGCCGTTGTTGTGGCTGCTAGCGTCTAGTGTTAAAATTTTGTGCCAACTGCCAAGTCCATTGATTAACTTAAACTTTTTGGACTCGAGTATACCTGAATATATTAGAAAATGATAAAGGTATAACTTAAATCTAACTTTGACTCAATTTTTTTTCTTAAATTTAACTTTGGCCTAACTTTTTTCTTAAGTTTAGAAGTTGGACCAAAGTTAAGTTTAAATTGTATTTGTATCATACCTCATATGTATATTAATATATTCTGAATTTTGATGGATTCGTTTGAAATTAAATGTTTTTTTAAATATAATGTTAAACGCCTTACGTTTTGTGATATTTTTTAAAAACCCAAATTATTAGCCATAACAATTCAATACAAAAAAAAAACACATTTCCATTCACCATCATTGTTCCATTTCTATTTCCATTTGGATTCATCACCAAAAACATTCTATAATACATAATTTGCAAAATAACAAATTATTTCAATAAATATGTTACAAAGTGGTATCAAAGCCGGTTATCATGTCGAGTATAGGATCGAATGGGTTGCAACTTTGTGGTCGAGTCATGGAGATGACGACCTATAAGCTAGATTAAAATGTCATGGTGTTATGTATGGACATAGTATTAAGTTATTGAATATTGAAAGATAAGTGGAACCGCTAAAAGATAAATAGTTACTATTTGGTCAATATCGATAAAAAAATGAATAATAAATAAATAAAATAAAGGAATAAATGAAAATGGAGACAAGAGATTTTAGGTGGTTTGACTTATGACTTACGTTTACAGGATAAAATCTTAAAAATTACATTTTGCTCTTGATGAAATTTACAATACAAAAAGTTTCTATTTATAAGGAGGTCATGGTGAGAATATAAAATGGTAAGCGGTAATTGGATAAATCAAATCACTTTATTTAGAGTAATGTAATCTAATCAAATTTTCATCAAATCTTTAAATGTAAAGTAATCAAATAAGATGATTCGCATATTGTCAAAGCGAGAGGGTTGTTGCATTTTTGACATTAAGTTGACAAAAAAGCCCATGTTTTGCAATGGCAACAGAAAGAAGAATGCGAAAGGTAGTTGGCTTAACAACTGAAATAAATGTATCAGAATAATCAATACCAGGTTTTTAATTAATTGAAGCCTTTTGTTACATGCGATTATATTTAATAGAGTTATGGGCTTTGAATTTTATTTTATTTTTAAAATTTTTTTTAAGGGATACCAAGAACACAAACAAACAACAACATCAAGAAACAAGACTAGCAGGGTGAATCTTTCCCGCTACAAATGAGAAAGCAATAGAGTTTGAGATGATGTTATCAGTTTTCCAATCTTGAATCAGCGAGGGGGTGTCGGAGCACCATGATAACCGTAAGAGAGTCACCTTCCAAAATGAAATCTAAGATGTTGAGAGAGATAGCCAAAGAGACTGCAATGGGCTTTGTACTTGAACTTTAGACAACATCTTATTTTTCCACAAAAACCCAAAATATAAAAACAAAACCCATGACTCTAAATTCATCAAAAAATTAAAAAAATTGTAAATCATAACAAAATTCAAACGTAATAGCTAAGTCTCTCTTGGATTTGACTACATTTTACTCAATATTTTATATATCTATGCAACACATGTGGAAGATATCGTCAGTAGCTTTCTTTTTAAAATCAAATTTTAACTTTCTTTTTTTTTTTTTGGTAATTTCATCCCCCATATCTAAAATTCTAGTTTTCTCATAACTGGGCGGAAGATATCATTGGTGGGAGAGGCACACATTTCTTAAATTTGAGTTGTTTTTGTTCAAGTACAACAGTGTTGATTTGTTCATGTGAATGACTCTTAAAAAATGTTTTGTAGGCAGAGACAGATCTACATGTAGACAAGGGTGGGCCGTGGCCACCCCCAATTGTGATTTTTTCTTTTATTATTATTAAATATGCTTTAAAATGTGAATTTGAGCCAAAAGTTTTAGTTCGGCCCGGGCCCATTAAAAAAACAGTCCAAAATTTTTAAGTTTTAATACGCTTTACATTCATGGATTAAATTGAAAATTAAATTATATTAAAAATAAATATTTTTTATTTTGTTTATATTTTCTTAACATTGAATGAATACTGATTTTATTTTTGTATATATTAATTTAGTCTTTAATCTTAATACATTTATCATCAATTATTTGGTCATCTATTTAAATATATTTTTAATTCATGCTTTCATGCTTTGGCTCCTATTGATAAAAAATTTTGGTTCCGTCCATGCTTGCGGGTGTAATTTCAAATGCTATAAAAGGCTTTAACTTCCTTTATTGGACATCAATTAATTTTCAAATGAGATGGTCAAATAACCAATCCAACAAATAGTATGTGTTCGAATTGCGGGAACGTCACATTAAAGGAGGGACTATTGAGGTACAATAGTGTTGCTCTCTTCACATAGACGGTTTTAGAAAAAAAAAATTGTTTTGCGGAATGCGATTTTAAATGTTAGAATGTCATAAAATGCTTTGACTTTTTTTAGTGGATAGCAATTAATTTTCAGATAAAATGGTTAAAAGCACAGCCTAACAATTTTGTTTGAGATGTATTGACGTGGCAACTATAAATGATTTCACAACTCTAATAAATTAGATGTACACATGGCACAATGTTATAGGTGGTGATGTGGACATTTGTAAAGGTAGCCAAACTATGATTAATTTATTTTATTTTGTTTTTTGTGGAAAACTAACGGAGGTGGTGAAAATAAAATTTCACCAAACCTAGGTAGCTTAATTGTCATTTTTAAAAACTTGGATATCCATGTGAAAAACTTGCTAACAACATAATACATATACCAAAATGATATTTAACCCAACATGAAATTGGGTTTATAGCTTGCATAAACAGAGACGTGGGAGACAAAATACAAAGAGAAATATATATATACTTCCAAATGTTTATTTCCTCATATCTACCATTGAATTTTGAATGAGTTAACATTTCTCAATTACAAATGTTCGATGAGCCAAACTCATTATTGACAACATTTCATTGTCAAAAGCAAATAGTGGTATTCTCTTTCTACTAAAAGCAGAGGTCTGGATTCAATTAGTTGTGGGTTTGGGATTTTACAATTAACGGTAATAATGTTGTTTCGGGCCACAACAAATAGCACTTGAAACGAAGGATGTCAATATGTGTTCGCTTGTTGAATTCGAGTCGTATTGATGCATAAGTATAAGATTATATAGATCAATTCTAATTAGAATCATTTAATCAAATAAGTCAGATTCATTAACCATAACCGACTAATTTTATATTGAGCTCACATCAAATTTGCAAATCGTGTAAAAGAATTGACCATCCTACTTTCGTACAAAAATGCACAATTAGAGCTAGAGATTTGCACGTTGAGAAATTATGTTGTACACTTGTACCTGGATAATCATGCTATAATTTCCAAATTTGGAATTAGGGCCCAGCGGGCATTTTCTTATTGCCTTTCCCAATATTCCTCCTAACACCATCAATTTCAAGTAATGAAAGATTATAACTACTAATACAACTTTGCTAACACTAAAAGCAAATCTTAATCGGGTCGAATTCGAAACCAGTTCGGGTCTTTGGGCTGACCCGTTGATCCCTAGCTACCACCATACTTTTGCTTCAGGTGGGGTTGTAATGGTCACAATGAAATCATGGGGAAAAACTCAAACCAAGCCAGATTGGGACAGGCAGAAAATTTAGGTTGGAAGCAGCTATCAGAAACCCACCTTATGTACCATCTACAGTCACAAATCAGCCCTAGTCAAATGCAGATATGCTGTCTCATTTTGTTTTCCATCACATGTGTCTTCAAAACTCTTGTTCTAATCTTTAACTTGTACATAAATAGTGAATTCCAATTTTTCAATATGCCAACGTGGACCAGTCAGTATTAGACTATAGGACACTTACAGGTTCATCTACCTTTATCAGTAGGGTGAAAGTTTAGTTTTCAGAAATGCTAAAATCCACTTGCTAAAACAACCACAGTTTCATGTAGACAGTGTTTTTCTCTAAACTGGGTTAATCTATAAAATTGCCATGTATTTATTGACTATGCGAGAAGCACATGAGTTTTTAATAGCATTCTTCTTGCATGCTGTTACAAATAATGTACTATTCTTACTTGCTAAGGAACACATGATAATTTTAAGGAAAAAATGCAAAATCAGTCCATATAGTTTACCTGATTCGCAATTAGCTCTCTGTAGTATCAAAATGAATTCAAAGGTCCTTAAGGTATGCAAAAAAAAAAAAAACAATTTAATCCCTACAGTCAAATTTAGTTCACTGACTTAAAAGATTTTGATAGTGTGAAACGTTAGAACTAATAAAATTGTGATACTTGTCCTATTTAAGCCAATGTCACACTAACAGAATCTGTTAAATTAGTGGACATAATTTGACTCTAACGACTAAATTATTTTTTATGCATATTTCAATAAAATTGTAATACTTATCATATTTAAGTCAGTGCCACACTAATTGTAAATCAGGTAAACTGCAAAGACTAATTTTAAAGACTGAATTGGAAGAAATTCTTCAGACCCAGTTGGAAAGAAAACTCATTCCCATGTGTGCTAAGTATGTAACTAAGGTCTGCCTTAAAAAATTAAAATTTGAGAATTAGGATCACAATTATAGGATTTATTTCTTTGTTTTATGTGGTGAAAAAAAATTGTTGATTGAGTTGACGGGACATGGTAGCTTGATCACCAACTAATACACTCTCAAGCTGTGAAGTGAGGTAAAAATTAACACTTAAACTCTAAAAAATAGGCCTTAAAAGTGACAAATCTACCCTTAGAAGTAGGAAATATAAGCCTTGAATTTCCCTTAATTAATTTATTTGGAGAGAAATGGAAGTAGAGGTTCCTGTATTTTTACTCCAACAACCAAAGCGCCAACCCACGCCAAAGAGAGAAATGCAGTCATTTTCCATGTAGAAGCCCCGTTGTGTCAAAGTTCAAAGTCTTTGTATGTTGAAAAAGCTTCATGTGGTGGTGGCAAAGCCAAGCAAACAAACACCAAACAACCCCCATCTCATATAATTTTTTAAAAAACTTATTTCATTTTTTCTTTTTTTCTGCCCTTTTCTCTACTCCCTCAACTTCCCTCCTTCAAGATCAAGCCAAACTCATCAAACCCACAAAACAAAGATACAGCTTCTTCTCAGTCTCATGTCTCTTTCTCCTTAACAACCCCTGCTCACCTCTAACATAAATAAGTGCCCAAAAGCTTGACATCTCTCGCCCCAATGCTAAGCAAGGTTAGGTAACAGAAAGCAACCTTAAACACCCTCCATCAAAATTCTTCCTTTTTCAGCATAACCATCACAAGGGGCTTCTCGCAATTCAACTCACTTCTTCTTTGGGTGATTGCCTAATGAAATAAGAAGTTCGACGAGGGTTTTGTGTATTTTTCATTTCCTTTTTGTGTGGTTTGTGACAAAATGCAGCTTTACATATCGCCCAGTTTGAGGCACATTACTGTGTTTCCGGGGAAAGGTTTCAAAGAGTTCATCAAAGTGAAGGTTGGCTCCAGACGGGTTTCCTATCGAATGCTCTTCTATTCCCTTCTGTTCTTCACATTTCTTCTCCGATTCGTCTTCGTCTTGACTGCTGTGGACACCATTGATGGAGAAAGGAAGTGCTCTACCATAGGTACATGATTCTAAGCCATTAATGTGAAAAAAAAAAAAAAAAAAAAAAAAATGTCTGATTAATAACAATAATTCGATTTCTGGTTCGTACGTAACAATTTTAAGAATATATATTATGATGGATTTATATATATTGGTTTATCTATTTGTTATATTTTTTTTGAAAACATTATCTAAAGGATGGCCAACTTTCCGAGGTTTAATGCAGAAGGATGTCTATTCTGCGTAGAAAACATTGTAACGAACACCGAGGATCTAAAAAATATTTATAGTTATCTGTAAATTTAAGATATAAAATTGGATGATTATCAAAAAAAAATATTTGGAATTGATGATCAATTAATAAACGTTCTTACTCGAAAAATTTAAATGACTCGAGGGAGAAATCCATATCCGTACAGTTGTTTGATGAGTTTTGCCGCTAGATATATGTATATGTTACGTACGTAGGACATACATAGCTTTAACTAAAATCTTAATTTGGACGATAAATAGTTCATTTCTTTTTCACTTGAAATAGAGATGATCCAGACCCCTTAACTAAATTTTTGAGTTGTCTAATATGCCCCTTTGAAAAAAATTAATTAGGTATGCATTAGTTTATTTTACTTTTAGTTAGTCTTGTCCACGCTTAATTACGAAAAGAACGTACATACCATTCTTGTGATCATGACATATAATAAGGAGTAAGGATTACTATACACAATGTTTCTTTTTTTTTTTTTTACAAGTTTTGATTTAAATATTGATTTTTAATATTATCATATCATTAAATTGTATGAAAGTTGTATAATAATCTATTAAATAACGTCAATCTATAATATATGTATCCCAATTCCACGGATTTTTATTTTTCGTCCCATGGATGCTTTGCTTTATAAGAATATCATGTTTAATAATATTAGTTTTTTTTTTCTTTCTATTTGTTTAATAATTTTAGCTACTAATATAATACTATATATGTTGTAACGGTAGGTTGCCTGGGAAAAAGATTAGGTCCAAGTCTTTTGGGAAGAAGGCTGGACGCAAATGTAATCTCTGAACCCCTACTTTCGGTTTATAATTGTTCAATTAGTTTCCTTTTCTTTTTTTTTTCTTTTTCTTTCAAATTAAAGTTTTATATATATACTGATCATACTAACTTTGTTTATTAATTGAAAATAATTTTTGGTCTCTGGAAGGTCCCAGAAGTGATATACCAGGTACTAGAAGAGCCCATTAGCAAAGATGAATTAAAAGGAAGATCTGATGTTCCTCAAACTTTAGAAGATTTCATGGCTGAGATTAAGAAAAGCAAATCAGACGCAAAGACCTTTGCAATCAAGCTTAGGGAGATGGTACCACCTTTTTATTTTTAAAATTTTTTATTTTATCCCTTTAATCTGCACTAGTTCTTTAATGGATACCAATTTGTTTTTAGGAAAAATATATTATAAGTCCCTAAGTAACGCGCCAAAATTAAAAACTCCTTAGGTTTTTTTTTTTTTCGACAATTTACTTACTGAGTCAATCGAAACTACAATAAACTCCTTATAGTCAAAATTTTTTAATAGCCGTTAGGACTACTCAAAGCGCACCATTTTACCTGATTAAAATATTAATTTTTTTTATTAATTTAATTTAAAAAATTAAATCTAAAAATTAAAAAAAAATTGAGGGGTGGCCACCCAACCCCTATGGGGTGGCCTACGACCCATAGGGGTTGCGTGGTGGCCAGGGGGTGGTGCTGCCACCCTTGGCCACCCTTCAATTTTTTTTAATTTTATTTTTAGATTTAATTTTTAAAATTAAATTAATAAAAAATTAATATTTTAATTAGGTAAAACAATGCGTTTTGAATGGCCCTAACGGCTGTTAAAAAATTTTGACAGTCGGGAGTTTATTGTAGTTTCGATTGACCCAGGAAGTAAATTGTCGAGAAAAAAAAACCTATGGAGTTTTTAATTTTGGCGCATTAACTTAAGGACTTATAATATATTTTCCATTTTTTTTTTATCATAACTTTTTACATACTAACGTGGTAGTCATAACACAAATTGACTAAAATTTTTCAGGTTACTCTTCTTGAACAAAGAACCCGCACGGCCAAAATCCAAGAATATTTATACCGCCATGTAGCATCGAGCAGCATACCGAAACAGCTCCACTGCCTTGCACTAAAGCTAGCCAATGAGCACTCCACCAATGCAGCTGCCCGTCTCCAGCTACCTTCTGCTGAACTCGTCCCTGCCCTTGTCGATAACTCCTACTTCCACTTCGTCCTTGCCTCCGACAACGTGCTTGCCGCCTCCGTCGTTGCATCATCGCTTGTCCACAACTCATTGCGCCCCCAGAATGTTGTCCTTCACATAATCACCGATAGAAAGACTTACTCTCCAATGCAGGCGTGGTTCTCGTTGCACCCGTTGTCGCCTGCTATAATTGAAGTCAAGGCCTTGCACCATTTCGATTGGTTTGCGAAGGGGAAGGTCCCGGTTTTGGAGGCAATGGAGAAAGATCAACGCGTGCGGTCGAAGTTTAGAGGTGGGTCGTCGGCCATTGTGGCAAATAATACTGAGAAGCCTCAAGTCATTGCAGCAAAGTTACAAGCATTGAGTCCTAAATATAATTCTATGATGAATCACATTAGAATTCATCTACCAGAGGTAGGAAAAAAAAGAAATTGCTCAAGAAGAAAATTAATTTGTGGATTTAATTAGCTGAGTTATTTTCCTTCTTTTTGCAGTTGTTCCCCAGCTTAAACAAGGTGGTCTTCCTGGACGACGACATTGTGGTTCAAACAGATCTTTCGCCTCTATGGGACATTGATATGAATGGCAGTGTCAATGGAGCAGTGGAAACATGCAGGGGAGAAGATAAATTTGTTATGTCAAAGCGGCTGAAGAGCTATTTGAACTTCTCCCATCCTTTGATATCAAAGAATTTCGATCCCAATGAATGTGCATGGGCTTATGGCATGAACATTTTTGATCTAGAGGCATGGAGGAAGACCAACATAAGCCTTGCATACCACTACTGGCTTGAACAGGTACCTATCTTTATCATACACTCCTCAAGAAAAATGGTGTTAATTAGATTTCTACGCATTCTCTATCATGCACTGCCCAAGAACAATTACATTTGAAGTGATCCCTGTTTTATTCTGTTTTCCTCTATGCAGAACTTGAAATCGGACCTGAGTTTGTGGCAGCTAGGGACATTACCTCCAGGACTAATAGCTTTCCATGGTCATGTCCATGTTATTGAACCTTTCTGGCACATGCTGGGGCTGGGTTACCAGGACAATACGACCTTTGCTGATGCTGAGAGTGCTGGTGTCATCCATTTTAATGGCAGAGCCAAGCCTTGGCTAGAGATAGCATTCCCAAAACTCAGGCCATTGTGGGCTAAGTATGTGGACTTTTCCGATAAATTCATCAAGAGCTGTCATATTAGGGCATCTTAGGTTGGGTTTTGAGAAGAAGATGTTGATCATATTGATAAAAGATACCCATTTGTATATGAAAAATGAAAATGAGAGTGAAGAGAGTTCGCAAATTCAAGGCCTTGAAAACTGGATGAGAGATGTACCGGCATCAGCCTGCTCTTTTTCTTAACTCTCATTTGTTGGTTGAAGCTCCCTTATTCTTTCTATCTTAATTTTTTCATTTGTGTACTTAAATTTTGTGTTTATACATTGTATCCGAGATGCAAGACCACCTTCTTTTTGGTCTTTTTTCTAACTTCCACTGAGAAAAAGACATCCTCAAGAGCAATCAGAGCTTAAAAGGAAATTGGGTCACTAAATAACTCAATCAAAGCTGTATTCCTTGCTACCATCTCTAATATAAGACACTCTACATAGGCTAAATGCACTGATTACCAAAAGAATATGATCCCACAATTCTATACTCAAAAAGCCAATCCAAGTTTTGTCAGATAACAAGGAGAGGATTATATATAGCAGACACTTAAAAAATTAACATATCTAGAGTACAGCTGCATTCATTCAGGCAATTCAGCAAACAGCTTCTCAAGGTTCTCCATTCATCAATCACAATCAAATCTCAGTTGTTTAACTTACTTTTTTGCCGGTCACATTTGACACCAAATCCCTCAAGAACTTAGCAGACTTCGTAATAGGCGAATTGACTGCCATCAAATTATACAGCACATTCTCAACTTCGGCGATCGATGGCCGTGTCTTGAACCTGGAGACCGCTTTCAATCCTCCTCCTTCTTCTTCAACAAGAATAGCCCAGTTCTCACCGCTCACAACCCCATCTCTTACACACTTGAAAACCACTCCCTTCCTCCTACTCAAAACCCCTCTAACCTCCAACCCCATGAACGAATATATCACTTCAAACGATCCCACGAAGCCACGCAGCTCACCAAAATCGCTCTCCTCCTCAAACGTCCAACTGGGGTTGAAAATCACCACAGGCTTCGGATACAAAATGTCAGTAACGGCTTTTATAACTGCCAACTGAGAAGTCTCTGGTGCCAAAAAAACTGCCACCTCAGCGGAGTTCGAAACTCTGGTGTCACTATCGGTAACCGAAGAAATGTCCATATGCTCAATTTGGCTAGACGACCAGGCTTCCATAGCAGCTTCTCTTAAGGTAAGGTTAGGCCATAGGAATAGCACCTTGACAGGAGAGCCTTTTCTCTTAATGGGTAAGTCTTGGAAGACATCGGACACGAGTTGGGACAGCGATGCCGGCGAGTCGTCGATGACCGGAATTTCAACTCGGAATCTGGGCTGCTTTAGTTTCTTGAGTTTGCCGACGAGTTTGGGGTTGTTGAGGGGCTTTTCTAAGGTGGATGAAAGGCAGGTTTTGGCCTGGAGAATGGCTTCTTCTTTGGAGGTGGGTGGGGTGGAAGAGGATAGGGAGGACTGGATGGATATGGGTTTGTGGGGCGGAAATGGAGGATAGAATGAGACATGGGAATGAGAGAGGTGTAGGTGGAGGAGGCGTTTGTTTGAATGGAATGGGAGATATGGGAAGTGGGTTTTGGAGAGTGGAAATGGAATTGATGGCTTTGCAGTTGCAGTTTCAAGGGTTTGTAGATGGATTTTGAGAAGATTGGAAGCCATTTTGAGCTCTGATTTGAGTAGAAAAGCCTGGTGGCCCGAGAAGAAAGGATCACTCGAAAATTTCAATGCAGATAAGATTTCTAATCACTGTATGGCCCAGATCCACCTTTTATGACTAGTAATAATATTATCACAATAGTAATGTTGGAAACTTGACTTTATCTCATTATCAACTAATTATTGAATCAATTCTCGATAGGAAAAAAAAAAAAAAAAATCTTACATGTCAACATTGTAAAATACCTAATAAAAATATATTTTTAACATTATTATTATAAAAAAAAATTATACATTACCCTATCTTTACGTGCCGGGCAGGCCAAGTTGATTGTCCCAATTCAATAATTTCATCTAGAGTAGTATTAGAGATTACATTTTTATTTCACAATACTGTAATTTTATTTTTTTAATAATAACTAATTTAAAAGTTAGTTAAAACTACCACAATAACAGCGTGGGACAGTTATAAAATAAAAATATAATATATATAGTTACTCTTTCATTTAAGTCAATATGTTCTCTTAGACAGAGCCTTTTACACACCGGATCAATGTGAGTTTCAACAGGTGAAAAAGTAAGATCGACAAACGCAGTTCCTTTTGGATTGAGCAAATACGGAAGGCACACACTATCATGAAGGCTCCATCAAAACAGATAAAACACAGGGATTGCCAGACAAACTTATTAACATTTACATGCGAACACCAGCATCAATTCATAAAAGTGCTTTGGATAGCAAACGAGGGAAGTTACCCACCAAATCCAGTTACAACTTAGAGGACTTCAGCAAAAACTAATACAGACAATGACAATGACAAAATGAATACGCTTCTTTGGGGCCTCCATACCCTAATCATTGTAGGCTGCCAAGTTAAGCCACGGGCGGGCGGAGGACGTGATCCTGTGAGGTATCCACTGCAGCAGGTGGCATAAACTGCCACATTGCAACCCCTGGGTAACCAATGAAAGGCACCAATTTGTTGCCGGGGGCCTGGCCCTGAGCAGCAGCAAATGCAGCAGGGATTGCAGGAGGAGTAGGCAAAAAGCCAGGTTGTGCATTCATGGCTTTCAGTTGCTGCTCCAACTTCTCTTTCTCCGCCTTTAACCTCTGCTTCTCATCACGAAGCTCATTCTTCTCAGCCTACACAAGGTATAAAAAATGTTTAATAACTGGCCCTAACAGGTCTACAGGTTTCCTTCACCACCTCTTGGACATACCAACATTTCATAGGTGGCAATGATGAAATGTTCATGGAATAAATCATACAGTATAAGCATTTAGTCCTCGAAGTTTGCATTTAAAAGAAATAAAAATAAAATTCACCTTCAACTCTTTGATCTTCTCCTGGAGACTTGAATTTGAATCCTTCAACTTCTGTGATTCACCCCGTAACTGAGTCACCATTCGGACAGCATCAAGTAAAACAGCAGCCTTGTCCGTTTTTGGAGGTCTTCCAGGCTCCAGAATAGAGCCCAATTCCACAAATCTAATCATGATAAAACATAAAAACATGCATGCCAGATTGATTCAGAGCAAGTGAGAGATAAACATGCATGCCAGAGAGAGACAAACGGAGAGGAGAATAGAAAACAAGACAATACTTGTCGTTAAGTCTATCCCTTCGCAACTTCTCCCGAGAAGCTTTGGAACTTGATGCACAGCACAATTCAGGTCTACCCCTGCAAATGGAGATACATGAGAGAAATAACATAAAATTGTATAACATACTCATTGGCTGTATTCCACTTCTTGAAAATTAAAACATTAACGTATAAATGTAAATTCGGTCCATGTTTGGGCTATTTGATTTTACTAGATCATTTAGTTGAGTATATAGGATGCACAAAGCCCCTTTTTTTTTCCTTTTTTTTTTTTTTTTTGAGACATTGTGCTCAATTTCAAGGACATACATTGCTTGATCTAAACTATAATCTGGGCTACAAATTGATAAAGCATCTTCATTGAAACACTTGGAATAATGCCTAAAACATCTATCAATCACATTACGACCTCACTTGCAACACTAAACTGTAAGAAATTAGCAGCTTGTGACCATGTGAGCAAGCATACTTGTGATTAATTGACACCCTCAATATGACTTTTCATTTAATAACTCAAGTTCTGTTTTTGCAAAACTAATTATTCATCTATTCCATGAAAATTGCTTACCAAAAGAATCGACTCCATGAAAATAGTTGCTTATAATCTTCTGATAGTACACAAATATAAGGAAACAAAGTCACAAAGCCCTTATCAAGAACTGGTGAACACAGTTTTTTGAGTAGTAAAGAACCTTGTTCCTTTTTTAAACCAAAGAGAGGAGAGAAAAAGAAATTGTCTTTTTACCTCTTCTTTGAGCCACATTCCTTGGCACCATCTGAATCCCCCAATGAGCCATCAATTTCCACACTAGGAAATATATCATATCAGCACATAAGAACAAAAGGAAATCATAAATCACACAGATGCAAACCGAAACAGTTCTTAAAACAATACAGCCTCTCGTTAAAAGTATAAACAAATTGATTCTTACTTATTAATCAAATGCTTTAACATGACTTTTCATTTGACATAAAAATAAAAAATAAAAAAAATAATATAAACAGCAGAGTCGCATGAGGGGGAAGGGAAGATTCAAACTAATGACTCCCAGCCAATTGAGTGACCCCTAGGGCTTCCTTCATATCAATCTTAACAATAATAAGAAAAAAGTAACAAGGATTTATCATGAAAACATTTCACCTTTATCTGTGTTGAACAAGTTATTGTCACTTCCAATAAATTAAGTTTAAAACAATATCATCTCAACAAAAGGATTATCCATAGCCTACAAAACTTGCTAAATAAATTTTTTTCCCCCTGACCAGCCATGATACTTTGTAGTAAAACATTTTCTACTAACATGATAAATGCTCTTGCTATAAGTTGAATGTTAAATCAAGCCCCTATATATTCTACAAACAATCGTGTGTGGGTTTGATCCTAGGTTCCAAGTTCAGATCACGTGTGAGCATTCCATGTTGCATTCGCACAGAGAAAGGGCTGAAGTGGTTTATATGGGTAGAATGCTTTGGTCATTTCGGGGACAGAAAAAAAATAATAATAATAAAAATAAAAATAAATAAATAAATAAAAAATAGTCCCACATTATACTATTGGTTGGAATGAACCTATTCAATTACACCATAGGTATATTTATAATTTATGGTATAGAATGAAAATAAAGTTCAATAAAGTAAAGTTTATCTAAGCATATGTCAAAATATTTCCAGAAAATAGTAAAGTGACTTACTCATTGTCCTACAACCGATAAAATATTACTTAAATGATTAAATTTATCATTTCCTATCAAATTAAGCTTATGGAGTAAGTTGTGATTTGACATGATATCCTAAGAGGTCTTGAATTCAATCCGACTCTAGGGTTCACCCGTTTCAATTAATATATTCCACTTGTTGTCTGGTCACACAAGTGAGGGAGAGTGTTTGAATATTAACTAAATAATTTAGTTTTCCTATCCGTTTATTTTAGAAAGTGGTTATTAGCTGCCTCAAATCAATAATGCATCAACAAGAAACGCCGAAGCATATATACAGTTACAACAATCATTTCAACCTTCCGAATATCCAAAGCCAAAAAAGTTCAAGCTGTACTACACATTTATGAGCCCAAAAATACCCGACAAAAAAAAAAAAAAAAAAAAAAAAAAAACTAATTTTCCCTCATAATTACCAAAATCGCAATCATGTCACGTACACAAACCAAAATTGAATAAAATACATCACAAACCCATAGAGATTACCAATCGTGCTATCACCCATCAACTTTGAACACAAATTCCAACACAAGAACCAAACAAAAATAGCAAATTAAACACAATATGAAGCCAGAGAAAAAAACTCAAACGAAGGAAAAAAGTAATTAAAAAAGCCCTAAATTGCTCAGACGGGTGCACTGCTCAATCAAACAAAAGTCAAAAACCCTAATTGGATGTTTGTACCTAACATTCGAGGACCCATTCACGCCCTGCACGGACCAGCTGAATCCCACCGCGTTGGGAGCAGAGAAATTCCCTTCCGGAACAGGGATGTCATCGATCACGCCGTAATCGTAGAGCCAATTGGTGTTTTCGGGTGAGACCATCGTCGGTGATGGTTGGCTTCGCCGGAAAATTGAAGCTTTCCGGCGAGGATTCGGTTAATCCCCGGAAACAAACAGGGAGGGAAGAGGTGGGTGCGGTTGAGCGCGTTTGGGGAGAGAGAAAATGAGAGAAAGAAAAAAGGGTATGTGTTTTTTCTCGGGAAAAGGGAATCTGAGTGAAGTCAAGGTGCTTGGGAAATGGGTGGAGGCTGATTGGTGGCTGGTGGTGTTGGGACTCGTCATCGTTCACCGAATATCTTCTTGGGTTTGGGCTTCAAGCCCTGTTAACCATACACTGGGCCTCTGCTCTATTTTTGTCCTGAGAAAGCATACGACACTCAATCCGGAGCTTCGTAAATAAAAATTTTACGGTGGTTGACAAAATTTTTTTACAAACCAATTATAAGAAAATTTTATAATCCGGCTAGCGGTTTGTAGGAAATTTATATCCAAATTTTAATTTTTGTAATGGTCATCCCTCCGCACGACAGAAACAAAACAAAGAGCAGTGTTTAACAGAACACTGACGTGCATGAACAGTCATGCACGCTAGTGTTTTGTTTTTGTTTTTTTAATTGTTTATATAATATTTTAATAATATTATATAATATATGAACACTAGTGTGTATGACTGTTTATGCACGCCAGTGTTCTATTAAACACATCTCTTCAATTTATGCATGATATAATTTTTATTTTTTAAAAAATCCTAATGAAGGAGTACATTGGAACCCTAATGGTAATTTAGGGAGGACATTACAAAAAGAGAAATGCTTGCAAAATTAAAATATTGGAAAAATATTACAAATAGAATGGTGACTAGAGAGAGATCAGTATAGTTCCCCCTAAAAGAAATATGCTAAAGCGCCATAAAAGTAAATCTCCACCACTAAAATTTTATCAAATTACAATTTTAAACTTGTATAGGTAAAATTTAGCCAATGATGTTAACAAAAACATTCATCTATAATGAAGGACTATGATCCATACTAACCAATCAAATCATTTATTAGATGATGGATTATGGCTTATAATTGTTGAGTAACGATATATACAACATCTTTATCTCACAATTTTTTCACAATGCTAACGTAACAGTCCCAATCAACTTTTGATTTTTTTTTTTTTTTTTTAAAACAATGACTAATCAACTATTTATTGAAATTGCTACATCAACATTGTAAGATAGTTGTAGAATAAAAATATAATTTCTAGCATTACACAATTCTTTACGAGATAAATCTCCTAAAATTAACATTTTACCCTCCAATTGTTATTTTTTATTTTTTATTTTACCCCCCTCGACTTAAAACTCTAGTTCCGCCCATGTGTGCTCAAATGCTTGCACAAATTAGCCATCCTGTAGAGCAAGGCCTTTTTAGTCTTTTACAACCAAACTCTATTGTCAAAATGACCAAACTGTCCTCGATAAAGGATATCCTCTTCCGGTGGTCAGTAGTAGCCAGCAGTTTTCCAACAGATATAATCGAAAATGAAAGTCTCATTGTATCAGCTACTCACTCATCACTGCCATTCTCACTCAATTCATCTACAATGGCTCGTTTGGCAGGCATTAATGGAGTCTCCAAAACTCTACCAGCCCTTCCAAAACTTCCCAGCCTTCAAAGGGTCCCAAAGAGACTGAAAATAGTTGGGTTTCTGGGCAAGAAAAAAGAGGATCTTCAAGAACACCCATTACAAATCACAAGAAGATTAGCTATAGGCCTTGCCTCCATAGCACTTACAGGAAATTCTACCAACGGGATATCTCTAGCACAGGATAATGGTTTCTGGATCGATGGCCCTTTACCTGTTCCTCCTGTCTATAACAGTAAGCTTTCTTATTACAAATTTTGCAGTGTTGTTTCACCAGAAAGTGTTCAGAATGTTTCTAAGTGCAGCCAGGCTTCTCTTCCTGCTTCCCAATTGTTCTTTTCTTACAGATATTGCGAATGAGAAGACGGGTACTCGTTCTTTCTTGAAGAAAGGAATCTATATGGCAAATATTGGAATCAAAGGTAGTGCATACAGGCTGAGGAAGTATGCATTTGATCTATCAGCAATGACAGATTTGGTAGCACAAGATACATTAAACTATGTCAGGAGATATCTAAGGCTTAAGTCCACCGTCATGTACTATGATTTCGACAAAGTGATCTCAGCTGCAGCAGAAAATGAAAAGCAACCCCTTACTGATCTGGCTAACCGATTGTTCGACAGTTTCGAAAAGGTAAATCAATTATCACATAAAAGAGTTGAGATAAATCAATTTTAACTTCAATATCTGCAAACTAGAGTTGCTTAAGAATTGTAAAACCATGTGTTGACACAGCTTGAAGATGCTGCAACAAAGAAAAATCTGCCTCAGACAGAATCATGTTATCGGGACACAACAGTTATACTCCAAGAGGTCATGGAAAGAATGGCTTAATCTGCATCATCTGCTGGTCTGGTTTATACAAAACCAATGTACTCAATTTTGAAGCATCATAAATCAAATTAGATTGCACATTGCTCTCCAATTAAGTTTCAAATATAATTGGTATATTTGAACAGTCAAGTTTCTCTTAAACAAATGATAAGACATTCAAGTTAGCATGTTTCTGAGCTCTCAGATTAGCTTCATCATCAGTTACTTTAAGGCAATTAAAGAAGCTATTGTTCCAGTTAATTGATTTGTAAAGAAGCTACATGTATTATGCTTGAGCTATTGTTTGCCTGAAGAAGAGGACTAAAGAAGAAGAAAGGAAAGAATTTCATATATTCAATAATTATCAAATAACAGTCGCGACCCAATTAAAAAGCTAATAATTGGAAAGACATTTTTTGATTAATACGAACTCAATATTCTTTTTTTGCTATACAACATATTAACCTACGTTAGAATCACTCATTTCAAATTTTGATACGAGTAATAGAGATACAGAAGACATGGTTGCCTCAAAAAGGAAAAGAATCATTAATCTATCAAAAGATCAGCCATAGCTTAAGCGTGAATCTGAAGGTCGTGTGTTGGTTTGTCGCCGCGGAACCCCAATCTCACAAGCGTTTACCCGGGCTGCGAAACGGAGTGAGCAAAGTGACTCACCCACTGAGGAAGGGTCAGGAGAGATGTTAACAAACATCAATGTCTTTGAGTCCCCACCTAAACAAGGCTGTAACCAGTGATTTTAAAAGATTAGAACATCTCAATTGATCATATCCCACTAGAAGAGTAGCAAGAAAGAGTACTGAAGAACCATAATCTGTTCCTCTGCTTTTTTTTTCAACATATTTGCCCAACCAAAATCTATCCACCTATATTGGGTCCAAAAGAGTGTTTCATTAAAACAAAGGTTGGAGTTCATCTTTCCTAGCCAGATTATATTGGTTTCTAAATCTTTTAAACAAAGAGTTTCCTAAAGAAAATACTAAAGAAAATGCCACATAAAAGCAGCATAGACAAGCAGCCAAGACATGCACACTTTTTGCACAGGGAAATTGCAACTTTCCTCTCAACCTACAATCTGGACTTGAATCATAAAATCCAACTAGTGATTCCCATTCAATGACTCTAAATGTGATAATGAAGACAGAAATGTTGCCATATCTTGAAAGAAGTGAAATCAATTTTGTAAATAGAAGCAACACTAAATGGCAGAGGCTTTTTTATTTTTCTACTTCACCATTTTCAAGGATGATGGGTGAATTTCTTCTATAAAATGAAGAGAGACACTCCATGTCATCCATAGTGAAGCTAGGAAATTAAAGAAGACCTTAAAATTGAAACTAGATAATCTTCATAAATCTCTAAATAACTTACCTGAAGAAGATATGTAAGCTTTGAGTTCCTAAAGGGAATGTGGTCTTCCTTCTTCGCTAATGCAAGTATAACATCACTCAAGGATGATAAACTTTTATTAATGGCCTGTTACAATTGCAAAAGAGAAACGTTTGATTATTGAAACTACATAATGAAAAGCATAAAAGATATAGAGATCAGATTAGTTTGGCTAAAATACTTGAGTTTCTTTCAATCGGTCCCCGGTTGATCCACTCTTAGAAAGACGCTCACTCCCAGCAAGATCAATAAGATTCAAAACTCCTTGTACTTGTTGGTCAGTGCTCTAGTACATACACAGAAATTAAGAAAAGTAAGGTTCAATAAACAATATCTGAGAAAACGAAGAGAGGATCTGAAAATGTTTGTACCTCATTGACACCAAATATTCGTAGCGTGAAAACAAAATGACTTCTTGATGATTGCTCATTCATCTGGGTCTTGCCTACAGACCTAAAAGGATAAAAGTAAAACATTTATAATAATAAATCCTTTTATCAAAGTATAGTGAACTTGGGGACAAATTAAGGGAAAGAAAACTGAAACATAATAATAAAATATTGTTGGTGGTGGTTTACATGTATCATACAAACAACTTTTACCTTGTGAAATTGGATCACATCTAAATGCCAAAAATATATATGGATTCATACAAACGTCCAAATGGAGCAAAGCATAGAACATTACAAGTAAAATTAAATAGCTATCCCATAAGACACAGAAAGGAATTTCTTGAACAGAATATTGCATAACTCAAATCAAGCTTAAAATATGCATGTTCTAAGTCTTTACCTGCTCTGTGCAGCCTGATCTAAAAGAAACGAAACCTCTTTAGCACTGCGGACGTCCACAATTGTAAGATCAGAAACATGTGAGTTTCCATTTGCATCGTGTTTAATTGAATATTGCTTTCCAGCAACACCGTTTTCTGTTGGAGATGACCGATTTGTTGATAACAAGTCACGAATTGTTTCATTATATATTTCCAACATAGACACCTACAGGTGTTTGTAGAAGTCAAATTTTCAATAATCATGTATAAAACTACATTCTTGTATTCAGACAATGAAAACTAACAAAAGAAACATATTCTTATTCACCTGCATTTCATATCTCCAACCTTGAGGTTGAAGAGACTGCTTAGTTTGAAATATTTGTTCTAGAGAACGGGGTATTAAACCTTTTTGCTCAGGATGTCCTGGCCTACCCATCATAGTATAAGTTTTACCAGAACCCGTTTGACCATAGGCAAAAATGCAAACCTGAAAAAGGAAAGCACCGTCATTTCTTAAGGCAAATATGATGCTAGTTATGTATAGGGTATATAATACTAGCAAGGTACATTGAAATGCAATGCAATATGCATGTTTGGAAAAATTCTATCAAGGATCAATCCTATCAACTAATAAAGTTTGTTTTTGATAAGCATACCAACTAATAAAGTTCCAATTACAAGACCCACTTATCAATAAGTAAAATTCTGTAAGCATATAGAACTATTATGAGGTTGAAAGATGATGAACTATAAGCATATCAACTATATGTATAATACTATTGAGAACCTTGATGCTTATCCACAGATGATTAACAAACAAAATCTTTAAAAGAAAATCGGTTGATAGAATAAAACTAAATCTACTATTTGGATCAAATACAAAATTTACATTAGCAGAAAATAAGATTTGGAGCTTAATGAATCACCTTATAACCATCCAGAGCACTTTGTACAAGCTGTGAGATTTCTACAAAAACATCATCTTGTGCTGCGTCAGGCATGAAAACTTGATCAAATGTAAAAGCATGCTTCTGCCCTGATTACAATATAAACTTATGTGAGTTCTTTGTTTTCAAGACCCACTTCAAATATTTCTTATAATCGATATCAAGCAGAAAAGAAATGGATTGTCCAATATTCTTCCTCCAAGAAATGTACCGTTTTGCACTACATCAATTCCCCGTCCAAGATATTCTATTGATGTCGGATAAGAGATAACCTTTCCTTCCGTGCTAATACCATCCTCAGGCAAAAGAGGTCGCACTCTACAGAATACTCGAATGTTCCCTTTTAGTTCCTATATCATAAGATAGTTTAGCAAGGTATACATATTTGCTGCTAATAGAAGGTTGTGAGATAAGAACTACCAAGATGGTATTATGTAATTTTTTGCGCAGCATCTCTCCTTCCACAAGTTTGAATTCTGCATCTGCCAGACGACTTTGTAACTCATATATATGTTTCTTTTGCCCTTCAAATTCAGTTCGTGTCTCCAGTGCAGATGAATCATAAAGCTGCAAAAAAGAGAATATTTGATTAATTATAAATCTGTTAACACGACCTAATGATTCATGCCTAAAATCCAAGAAACAAATGGCACATATACCTAATATAATAAAAATCCCCATGCAATACTAAATTTTGCTTGAATTCATATCATTACCTGCAATTTCTCCTCTGCAGTTGCTAGCTGGTTCTGCAGTATCCTTATCTGGTTATTTTGCGAAGAACAGGTTGCCTGTAAAAGAAAGCCAACATTTTCTCAAAAAAAAAAATAGTAAAGCCATAACATGTAAAAAAAAAAAAAAAAAAAGAAAAGAAAAGAAAAAAACAATAGAACCAGATCAACCTCTAGTTCATTTGCTTTTATTGTCAGGATGTCCAACTCAGCACCATATTTTTCAGAATACTCTTTATATTTCACCAAATCAGTTGATAAAGTCTGCACTTGTGACTGCAAACGGTCACGATCATCTCTCACTTGATGTAGCTCTGCCCGAAGAAAAGCAGCTTCATTCACCAAAGCATCCTTTTGCTTTATAGCCTCATCTTGAGAAGTCTAACAACATCAAATTCAATTCATAAGAGACAAAATTACGAAATCAATAATAAAAAGAAAGGATAGAATAAAAAGAAAAGAGATGTTCCACTCTTCAACCTAAAATTATTGAGAGAAACTGCTACATTTATTTTACAACCCCATAGTCCAAAATAATCTACCAAATTTTATTGGAAAAAGAACCTCTATACATTTTTTGTATCTATAAACAACCTCAATTGGAACACAACAAACATAACATCCAAATGTTTTCATAAATTTTCCTAAAGCAAACTTGCATGAGACTGTGTTAGTGTTTGTTGGGATTTATGTTAGCAAATTCAGTGTTAAAACTAATTTGGTTGCAAGTCTAAGTTGAGTTCTTAAGTTGGAAGTTCAAAACTTGGTAAATATTGAAGATCACAAGCCGTTGTTCGAAGCACGGTTGAAAGGAGTTTGAATGAGGTTTCAATGCATCTAAAGAACTAAGCTCCTAAGAGACTCGGTCGCAGTTGCGGTCAAACATGGTTAGAATTGAGGACTTCAAGTACAAAAGTTAATATATAATTCATTAATACACCATAAGGTAAATATCTTATGCAATGAGAAATGGTCCACAGGAAAAAAGAAACTCACCCTTGTCAAAGTAAGTTGACCCCTTAACATGCTGAGGTTTTCAACTATAGTAGCCTTCTCTTTCTCTACATGCTTAAGCTCGTCTTCAACTGTAGAAAGGTCCGTATGAAGTTTACCATTGTACTGCTGTAAGCTTGTGTTGTAATCCTGTAGTCGCTTGTACATATCATTAAGTGACGATATCTGCAGAATTCAGGAAACCCACACCCAAACAGTTATAAGAGTACTTCTATACAAATAACTAAAAAGGGAAAAGAAGAGCGACATTGGACAAGGTCAGCGAGTTTGAATTAGATTTTTAGCTTTACCTTCTGATTAGAACTTAAAAGCTCTCGTTGAGCTTTGGCAAGCTCTTCGGACAGAGAAGTTTGAGACCTCTCAATATTAAGTCTAGTCTCTTTCTCTCTGGCAAGAGAATCCACTGCAGCCTGATTGAGATCAAAACATTGTGTAATTCATAGCCAGCAATCATTCAAACAATAGCTCCATGGCAAAACTAAATTTTGACTCTCCTTCTTACCAGCTTATCCGACTCTTCCTTTGTAAACTTCTCTTGTAAAGAAGCATAATTCTTTCTTAGCTCCATGATAATTGAATTCAGTTCTTCTTCCTTGTTTTTCATTTGTACCTCTAAAATCAAGCAAATCTATTTACAACACTAATCAAGTTTATTCAGAACTCAGTGAACAAAAGCAGTCAATCATACCAGTCTCATTGCATTTCTGCTCGGCCGAATCCAACATGTTCAGCAACTTCTCTTGCTCAAACAAGTAGCTTCCCTCAAGCTCTTGGAACCATTTGACGCACAACTTAAGCTTCTTGATGTACTCCACCATATTATCACATCTTTCCTAGAATCCAACAATTTAAAAACCAAAATTTTGATACAACAAGATTCAAAATCCAATTCCTATTCAATTAAACCAAATTAAAAAAAATAATAATAATAATAAATAAATAAATAAAACACCCTGCAATTCTTAAGAAAAAGAAAAAAAAAATAGAAAATAGAAACATTCTTTGAACTCAATAACCTCAAAATACTCGAAAACCCACTAACCTTAAGATTGAACCTGTCCTTCCTCTTTGGTTTCTCATTCAACAACGCTTCAACATCCTCTCGAGTAAACTCAATCCCTCCACACTCCGAGCCCGCATTGCTCGCCGGAGCGCTATTAGGGCAGAGATCTTGCCCACCATTTACCACCGAAAACGCTTGCCTGCTCCTCCCATTGTTTGCCGTCCCAACCATTTTCTCATCACCAATACACTTCCTCTAAAACCCCACAAAAAAAAATTCACCAAAAAAAAAAATTAATAATGCAAAATCTAACCAAAAAGAAATAAACAAGAGCAACCCATTGATCACAAATAGACGAAGCTTCAAACCCAGGTTTTGGAATCTGAAGAAGTATTAAGGTGTAAAAGATTATATGAGAGCTTACACTTGAAGGGCCTGTGGTTGTAGTTGTGAGGTTGCGGTTGGGATATGGAGGCTTGTTTTGGTTCTTGGTGGCCATTTTGAAGCACAAAGCTCAATGAGAGAGACAGAGAGAGAGAAAGAGAGAGAGAGGTTCAGAGTGGGGCCATGGATTGCATTGAAAGCTAACAGTGTATCAGAGCCGTTGCTTGAACGAGCAGGAAGATGGATGATCAAGAAAGAAGTAGCTGCCAATAAAAAATTGAAAGAAAAAGCAAAGGGTTCTTTCTATCAAGAAGAGGTTCGGTTGGGCGCCTGGTAATCGTTAGATTTCATCTCAATGACATTGGGATTTGAATTTTTTTGAACTCGTATCGAGCGGTACCACGTGATAGATTCGTTAAAATATTGTAATTCCTAAACCACCCTTATACTATTCATTTTTTTGGGTAAAGAATATTCATATTTTTTCAGATACCCTGGATTTTTTTTTTCTTTTCTTTTTTTTGTATTATTAATTTCTTGGTTGTGCATAAACATTTTAAACATTTTTATTTTTTATTTTAGAAAAAAGCTACAATGAAAACCCTTTATTATACTATTTTATATTTCTCATTTCTCTCTCTCTCTCTTTTTTTATTTAATTACTTACTTAACTTCAACTTCACATATCAAAGCTAAAACTGTACTGCAAAGTATCTTTGAATATGTTTCTTACGTGGCAATACAAAAATAATATTTTCCTTTATTTGATTATTATACATAGAGTTAATTAAAATAAAATGTATCAACCACAACCCAATGTTTAACAACCTCTAACCAAACTGCATTATCAATTTCATGTGGAAGGAATTATATAAGACACAAATGATTATGCAATGAATATTTAATATAAAAATGAGTAATACTACTCTTTCCGCTCATTTATCACACACATTTTACATTGGTTGATGTGTCGTGTTTTAAATGACTTCTCATGTCAGTCCCTTAAAAAAAGTAATGCTATATACTATCATTATTTTGCCCCCTATCTTTCTGTTCTGATATGGTAGTACCCATCAGCCTTTGGATCTACAAATCATCTAATAAATTACCAAGTGTCGTTAGCATTTTTTTTTTTTTTTCTAATAAGAACACATATCACTTTATTATATTGGTTGGTAGGAAATTAATGTCCATTTTGATCGACCCTTGTTAAGGGTTGTGGGATGGGGGTGGGATGAAAAGTGTAGTATATATTATTTATCTATATTAGGAAGTCACTTAAAATACGACACGTTAACAGGTGTGAAATGGGTATGAAGAGTACTAGCATTAATCTATGGTAATAGAAAAATGAGAAAATTTGGCAACCAATGATAAGATAAGAAAATAATTGTTTGATTACATCAAAGCCTAATTAAACAACTATTAGAGACTTGTCCTATGAATAAGACAAATATGCTGAAAGTTGAGGTATCCAGAAGCCATCGTCTTCACCATTAGTATAATTATTGTTTGGTGGGAAGGAAGGAGACGGGTTGGTTCATCATCATTCGTCTAACACTTTTAATTGCAACCCTCTAATTCTTGCTTCACAAATTGAATAATTTGTCCATATATAGAGATGTCCCAAACAAGCCTGAGAAAATTTGTTATAGTAATAATAATCTTTGACTATATTAATGCAAGAAAAAAGTGATATATAACCTAATTCAATGGCTAACATTAATGTCACCAAATGCCTTCATCAAAAAGACTAACTAAGCTTGTTGTCGTGGAGTATCTTCCCCTTTTGGGAGCACCAAACCAAAGATTTCCCACCTGCTTAATATTAAAAAATATTGTACCCTCTTGCTTTAGATGGGAGCCAAGAATTTTCACCTTTTATATTTTGCCCATAAAACAAGCTTTTTCTACCACTCTTGGTGAGGTAACAAACTTTGAAAGAATGCAAATATCCATTTCACATGGGTAGAGTTGTTGGTATTTCTATTCAATTCTTGGTACTCATCAGCTGCAATCTAGCAGTCTTTTTCCTCATCGATCTAATCCTTTTTCTAAGCTTCTTCTTTACCCAAGCCCAAATTGACTTCCCCTCTCTCCCCCTCTCTCTCACTCAAAGAGTTTATGCTAAACTTGTGGAGCTAATACAATTCCCACTAAAAAGCTATTCTCATGGTGATATTTATATGTTATATCACTTTCCAGCTTGATTAAGCAACACTAGAGCCTTCTTTACCAAAGAGATAGAATAAAGACCATAATTCTTTCTGTGAATCTTTATGTACTTAGCCTGCCTTTTTGATAGCTAGAATGTCGGCACAAATGACAAAACATCATTCAAACTTTTGCCTGTATGTAGCTATAGATAAGAGATGGTGGCATTTGCCTTACTGCAATCACAAGCAATGTATAGTGAGTGCTTGTTTTATGATTTATCGTAAAGATGATGAAAGTTTCCATGTACCACAAGCCGGCTGGACGTGCCCTTTTCTTTGACATCTGTCGGAGGCAATTTTCTCTAAATTGGGTCGGAAGAAATTCTCCATATTTCTAAAACTGTCATGTGTCTCTTTGCATGTAGTCAATGAATATATGACAGTTTTATTGGCGAATAATAATATTGATAAGAACAAATTAATATATAGTTAGGTATGTTGAGTACGTAATACCGTAATTGCTAGAATATAAATATTGATCCAGTCAATAATAAATGGCTAAAAGCAATGTCAGCCTGCAACTACTAATATCGTCAGAACATTATTAAAAAAACAAAATTCAAAATTATAAGTCCTTACGTTTGCTGTTGGTTTCTTAGCAAAAGAGTTGTCAGTTAATGTCATGAAGATCATCAGCTAATGTAGGTGGACCTAATCAACTAAAGTAGACTAGTTCAGTTTTTATGGTTGTCCCACAGCATATATTAGTCATGATAATTTAATAGGGCTAAATACTTTTTTGGTCATTGTTTTGCATTTTTACTTCCAGAGCTTTCGAAGGTAACTAAAACGGTTATTCTATTTTTACTGTTTACCGTTTTATTTCTTCCGTCTATATTCCATTAAAACAATTAATGAATTCTTTGTCACGTGGATAGGTAAAATTAATAAAACACAGTCACGTGTCCATTCTTGCCACATCATCATATTACTTAAAATAAAAAAGAACAAAGAAAAATAATGGTTGTAGTAGACGGGAATGAGGAATTCCACCCCCACAATGTTTTGCTTCTTGTTCACCCACACCACCACATGACTATGAGTCATTCATAAGTCCTAACGATTTTGTTTTTTGTTCTCAAATAAAAATACTAACAAATAACTCAAAACACAAAACACTTTTCAAGCAACTATACGTTATATTAGAAGACTCTTTTAAACCCCAAACAAAATCTTCTCCTTCTCCTTTTCCTTTGTATTTGCTTAGAAAGACAAAAACCACACCCCCCAAGTTTGAAATGTTTAAATTTGAATGAGCTTCTTTCAAGATCTTTCCTCCAAGAATTTGAGGCTTTACAGGTTTGAAGTACATGAGATGGCAAATCATCTTGCATTACTAGTAGCACAAAAACCATTAAGGCATATTGAGTGAGTCGTAGTCATTTTCGGCATCTATTTCTCATTCCTCTTCTTAATTGTCACTTTCAACTCAATGAATCAAATTAAAGGAACCCAATTTGCATGGTTGAATCTTAGCTTAATGGGATCCCAAAAACCATGGCTAGCTAGGCACATGGCACAATTTGAGCGGTGGAATCTATTGCTTTCGAGAGCCGGACGGGGCCAACTGGTTGACCAAAAGTTTTCAGAATTAGGCGATGAGAACAACTGGCATGCCCTGCAGGCTGCAGGATATGAAAAAAAAAAAAAAAAGGTTTCCAGGGCACTAGCATGGCTTATTCAAATTGGTCATTTTACTACATTCGTTAGGGAAAAGAGCCATCATGTAAATTATATTGGGGGCAGTCATGGTTGTTCTGGATTTGTTCGGCTTTATAAGTACTTATAACAATGCCCATTATAGGCAAGTGAACAATGTGAATATTCAAATAACCTTCATTACATGAGGACAGATTATATTGGAAATATCAATCATTTGATGGCTCTCTATACTTGCAATTGAATGATGAGGAAAAGGGGTTCAAACGATAAAGCCAAAAGAAAATTATATAGAATTAGGGGAAGAGTAATGTTACATACTACACCCACATTTTACTTTTATTTTACTGACCATATGTGAGCCTTAGATTTTTTTTTTTTAAAGAAAAAACAAGGTCTGATGAACACTGCCACGTCAATTCAGTGAGATTGAAGTATAGTGTAAAGCGTTACTCTAATAGGAATAAGAGTATTAAATGATCAATCTTAGATTGCTAACTGTTGGGCTGACAAAGAAATCCACTTAGGCAATTGATGAAGTCCAATTAATTGACATTTTTTTTAAAAAAAAAAGTCCAATTATTTGACTTGGTAAGGTTTGTTGAACCAGAAAATGTAGAGGACTCTTAAGATTTAAACTAGTCGTTATCATTTAGACCAATAGAAGCTTCATTATCCTAGGCCTTTGAACCCTTTATGGGCCTTATTCAATCCACTATTGAAAAAAAAATTGTAATTTAGTAGATTTAGTTAACGTAGATTTACTAAATCCAATGGTTAATGTAGATTTAGTAACCATTGGATTATCCCTTATTAAAATAAATTTATGGATGATCCAATGGTTACTCAACTTGTAAATTCTATTTTAATTAGATGGGCCGGGCAATGTGGCCAATAATGACTTGTTTGGTTTTTTATTAAAATCTAGAAAGGAAAAAAATCACAATAATAAAAAAAAATCTAGATATATAGCCCATGTAATCAATCGGGTCAAACTTTCATAGTTTGTAATTATGTGTTTTAAGGGATAATTACACCATAACAAGTGTGATCATTCCCACATTTAATCATCTTTATGATAAGTAATAAAGATGATTAAATGAAGAGTTGCATGATTGTCTATTTAGTAGAGTTGGAGGACGGATTTATTTCATTATGTGACATTTATTCTATTTGTTTTTCTCCTTAATTTCTACCCTCAAGGGATTTATCCCTCCAAACACTTGCATTCAATTTTCTTCATAGTTCATTCATTGGTCTATCAGAGCAATGCTATGGAAGAAGACAAAAAGAATAGAACATAGTCCGAGATTGTTCTACAAAAGATAAACAAGACCATCAACAAACAAGTTTTGAGTTTAGTTTCAATAATGAACTTTTATATTCTTCAGCAATTGATAGCCAAACCAGAGGAAAAGCCTTTAACAATCAAAACCATCATTGTGGGTGGTTTGAAGTATACTGAGAACATAGTAAACTTGAGGAGAAGGTATCTATTGGAAGAAAAATATTGAAAAGATTTCCTCTGTTCTCCATTGACAAAAACAAAAACTCTCACCAAAACAGAGGAAATTTCTTCTCCTCTGTTCTTTGAGAGTGTTGGAAAGTCATTTCTAACAAAGAGATGAGTTGAGTTGTGTGTCACGTCACTTCAATTGTATGATAGTATGATAGTCGTGCACATAGTGTGTGTTTTCACCAAAAACAAAATCTTGATCCATTTTTTGAGCGTTTGATGCATTTTTAATTCCTTCATTGGGCCTATTCCAAATCTCTGACATAAAAGGTAGGTTTTAGTATATCCACTTATATACTGTCTCACAGTTTAGGTCATGTATCTTAATTGCATAGAAAGATTGTTAAACAGTTTTAGCAGTTTGCTTTACTCATCCTAATTTACACCAACTTCAGAATCTTTACTAGCCACATCATTTCCTTGAGAAGGATCACCATCCAAAAGGTTTTTGGGAATTCTAATTTCTAAGAGTAAGTCATTATTCACATATGCCTCCATTCTCCTCCAATCTGCATCTTCTGGCAGCTCAAGCCTCCGAACATACCCATATTCCCACCACTGCCCACTTCTCCAGTCCTTCGTCTTGGACTCTCTTTGCTGCTGCTTCCATTGCCCACTAACTTCAACAACCTTCCCTTTTTCAACGAACACTTGCACATTATTCCCAACTCCTGTATTCACACACATGTAACTAGTGTCACTGCACTTCATTTCACCACCCTTGTTAAACTAGTTTATTTTTCCTGAATTAAACCTATGGAGTTTTGGCCGTTTCCCCAACTCATGTAAATGGTAAGAATAATGCTATTTAATAGACTGTTATACTATTGTCATACAACTTGACGCTGTGACAATGAACATCAACCCTTATATCAAGACTTCTAATATCAACACTTCTTAAAAAAAAGAAAAGGAAACTTCAGTTGCTCTAGTATAAGCGGTTTTGCAATGAGCATTTTAACAAACAAAAAATGGGTGAAATTAAAAGGGACTAAAACATAAAATACCAACATTGCAAATTTTTAAACTTCAGGGATAAGTATAGTTTCCTAGGGTTGATTTTCACTATCACGTCATCTCTCTCAATTGTATAACAGTTATTTAATAGTCTATTAAATAACATTACCCGTAAACATATTATCTTCTCATTCTTTAAACTGGAACCCAGAACTGTTTAAAAGCTTTAGATACTAGGGTCCCCTTGTTCCAGAAGATTTACCTTCGAGTTAAGGTCTACTGCCTTTACTCCTTAGGTTTATATCTTGCAGTCTGACAAGTACTTGATAGTTGCTTTATCCTTGGTTCATAAAAATTAGAATCGAATTTAATTAGTTACTTTAGAAATTATAAATAACGGAATCTGAGATGATCATAATGAACAGTATTTGGGTTTCTTACCTGGTAGCTCTGCTTTCAGTACATACTCCTGATCTGTCTGAACCCAATCAACGGTGCTTTGGCCGGAGCTCCGGAGATTAGACAACAAGACATCTGACTCAAACTCCCATAAAGGGAAAGCATCAGAAGGATCAAAGAATTTTCCGAACAAGAGTGGGCTGAAAAGTGACCCTTCATTGAAAACCTTGTGCAGAGCTGGACTTCCCTGGGAGAGGAATCTCCTGAAGACCTCTTCTCCTAATGAGATGCACCATTTCTGTGGGGCATGATCTCCTGCATGGATTTCCAGCTGCTTTCGACTAGCCATTGAAGATTAATTGGAGGATCCAAAAGATTGAGAATTTGGTGGAGAGAGTTAAAGGCTCTTCTCCTCTTATAGTATGTATGAAGGAAGCCTTTTGGAAAAAATGGAGTGGACAAATTCCATGACAGGAATATTTAGAGGGCTGTAAAGCTATTAGGAATATTTCTTTTGATCTAGTGAGAAGAAGTTGTGGTGGGTTGATTATGCATACAAAGATGCCATGTGGCGACCCATGACAAATTATTGTCTATCGAGGAGGATGTGGCAAAATGGAACATGGCACTATATATGCAACCCATTCTGCCATAAGACTCAGGTAATCGTTCATGCAGAATCTCTAGAATTCTCAGCATCTGGGTTAGGTTGTTAAAGTAGTAATTTTTTAATCCAATTAGGTGGGCTCCTTTTGAATAAGTGGATGGCTCATGACCTCCAAAGTCCTCAGTGTCATATCTCTGAGGTGGCTTAATCTACTTTATCTCCAAAGTAGCCTAATCTACTTTATTTCTCTACTAATCACAATACTGAACTCTTAATGTTCTTATATAAGGGTGGACGGATTAATCGTTTATAGCATGCCGACCGCTTACCAATCGCCATCGACCGACAACTAACTTCTAATGGTTGGTATCAGTTTCGACTTTGTTCGGTTCGATAGGGGATAGATTTTTTTTTTTTTTTTTTTTTTTTTTTGTCGGTTAACATACTTAACTGATTTTTTAAGTGTTTTGAATTTTATTTGGTAGGTTTTTTTATTGTATTTGTTCAACTGATTTGTGGTTGTGTTTTTGGTCCGTATTTCATGAATTTTCTTTTTCTTTTCATTATAAAACATATGTTTTATTGACTATGTAGTTACAAGTAAGTTGATAAATCTTAACATAAAAACCTGTAACTGACAATTATCCAACCACCAATTAAGCGACTAACCAATTAATTGAAAAAGTTGAAACTATTCATGTTCGGTATGAAGTTAGTTAATTAACTGACTTTATTGACTTTCACGAATCAGTAAGCGAAAATACCCCTATCGACATGGACCGAACCGATACTCACTCCAATTTTAATGAGATCATCATCATCAGAACACTCGGACCATGATCATATGTAACGAGTTGATCTTGAGTGTTATTTTGCGCATTCTATGAAGCTTCCACATGAAGCTTCACCTCCTTACACCGGGATAGGTAGGCCGTGCAACCCTCTGATCCCATTCTAACGCTGCGGATCATTGCATTGTTAGGCATAAAAGTCCGGGCCCATAATAAAACTAAAAGAATGTTTAGGAGTACATAGTGGCTTGGTTTGGAATGTTTATACACATTAAAAAACTGTCGGGTGCATGTTGAGCAGCCTAACTAAGGATCTCACTTGATTTCTGGGCTTTAAACTTTGAAAGGGTAAGCCAATTCCTGCCAAATTTAAGATTTTCTATGGCCTCGATCGGTTACAGAATATGATTCCTTCCACCAGATCAACTTCAAAGTCATGTTTAAATGGAGTTTACGGATCTAATAGTTGCTGATCTGAAATTGCTTTTTCAGGAACATCATATCATCCTTTTTTGATTTGTCTTTCCCTTTCCAATGCAATTGTAAAAGTTAAAGGAAATTAATGAAAAGGATATATATACATAGCAACTCTGTCTTGCAAAGCCGTGTGAAATGAAGCTTTTAAATGTTCTTTCTGGGTGCCTGATGTCACTTCGCACTTTCTCCCTCCTTTACATACATGCTTTTCATACAAATATTTTTTAGTGGCAATAATTTCTTTGACCCCTCCCATTGAAGCTTTATGCAAATGGGATTGGCATCTGCTGGACAACTTTTCCCAAAAGCAGGATTAGTATATGCTTAATAGATGTTTGAATTTAGAGGCATTGGTATTCTGCAGGCACCTTTGGCTAGTGGGGTATGCCCCAATCCCATAAGGGTGTGCTTCCAATTGAAAATAGATGCAATTAAAAGATAAGGACTGGTCATTTGCTGCAAATCTCTGCATTTTTGTTTTTTTTTGTTTTGATGAATAAATCTCAGCATTACTAAGCCCATGTTTGGATTATGCAGACATTTTGATCCGTGCAGCAGCCGGGAATAAAGTTGTTGCTCCATTTCTTAATTTTAAAATAGCTATCCTCAAACATCAGCTTTAATTTTAAAAGGACAAACGACCAATTCTAATTCATTGACTTCATTCGATAAAAAAAAATATTTTTTTCCTTTTAAACTAAAAACATTAACAATTACTCAAAACTACTTTTACCTGTCTCAAAGGGGTAGCTCAATCGGTTGTGAACTATGTCTCATGAAGCGGAGGTCACTAGTTTGAATCCCCCATCCCCCTTCCCTTGTATGGACATATCAAAAACAATTTTTAAAAAAAAACTACTTTTACCTTTATATATATATATGGACAAAGTTTTCCTCTAAACTAGGTCGGAGGAATTTCCTTCAACCTAGTCTATAAAAGTGACAAATGTCCCTTAAACATGTGAGATGCACATGTTTTTTTAATAGTAAAGACAAAGTTGGAATAAATTATATTAAAAACTCATGTGCATCTCACATGTTATTAAAAAAATAGACAAATATCACTTTTATAGACTAGGTTGAAAAAAATTCCACCAACCCAGTTTAAAGGAAAACTTTGTCCCAATTATATTGAACAGAAATTTCCTCCAAACCAGTTTGGAAGAAATATCCTCCAACCTATTTAAAATAATGCCAAGTGTCTATAAACATTTAAAAGGCACATTAAATTCTTAACGTCATTAATAACAGTTTACTAACTTAGACTAAGTTTAATGGGATCCAGCTTACATGCTGTTAAATGTTTATAGACACTTGACAATATTTTAAATGAATTGAAGAATATTTTCTCTAAACTAATTTGGAGGAAATTTGTATCCATTTATATTCTTTTATTGGAGCCATTTTACTAATAAATATGTAGGTAAAAATACAAATTGGGTCTGACCATTAATTTTGAGCCTCGTTTTGAAGCTAGGCCCATGAGCCTGTAAATAATGTTCTAGAACATGATACAAGACTAGAAGTTGCAGCTAGGCCCATTTTGAAGGCTAGTAGCAAAATGGCTCATTTGCTGCTTCTTTTCTGCTTTGGAGTGCGGGGGATCTTTAGAAAGATATGCCTCATTTTGGATTTTGAAATAATATCTGTTAAATTATACTTTGTTTTGAAAGTTACTAAGAAATAATTAATTTAATAATTTAATTAATATTTTAATATTTTATGCGTGAATTTATACTCTAGTGAAACCTAATATATGAAATAATTTAACTAAAATAAAAAAATGAATTGTAGAGTTACTATTTAAATTCAAGACCTTTAGCATTTACTTACATTACCCCTAAAAAGCTTAAGCTTATAAAAAAATAAATTCAAAGATAAAATAAAAAATTGTAAAGATTCCTATGTTTATTTTTTTATTAATTTTTTTTTTGTCAACATCTTTACAATATATATATATATATATTTTTTAAAAAATGATATTTTGATTTAACATATGGTTAAATTTACTTTACCCCTAAAGTTTTTGAGGTTTTTCAATTCGAACCCCAATGTTTAAAAATTGGCAATGTACCCCTTAATGTTTCAAAAAATTTCAATTCAGATCTTTCGTTTCTAATTTCCGTCTAATTGGACAGAAATTAAAAAGAAAAGCACTGAGGGTAATTACGTAATTTCATAGATTTTCGTCAAATTTAATGGAAATTAGTAACAGAAAGTCTGAATTGAAAATTTTTGAAATATTAGGGAAGTACATTACCAATTTTTAAATATTGGAGTTCGAATTGAAAAACTCTTAAAACTTTAAGGGTAAAGTGAATTTAACCCTTTAATATAAAATCCTAATGGAACGAATTAATTGAAAGAAATTGAAAGTTCGATACCCTTCTAATTGAAAGTTTTTAAACTTTGAGAATAGTGTCAAAACGGGTGAAAGTTGAAAAGAGTTTTATAAAGTTTATCATTATTAATATATTTATCTTAAAAACAAAAAATAAATACACAAACAAACATGACCGTTGTTGATGTTACTCTCTCTCTCTCTCTCTCTCTATATATAACTATCCAATGATGATACTTAGTACTTACACGCTCTCCATCCTAATTCCTAAATTAAGAGTTCTATTTTTCTTCTTGCAACATCCCGAAATAAATGTTAACTTAATTTCTAAAATGTGAAAATAAGTATATTTCATAAATCTTCCGAGTATCACATGCGAAAAGGGAATCCCAATTTCCGCTCGGGGGATAAAAAAAAAAGGGAATCCAATTCCCAGGAACCCTCCAAAAGTAACTACACAATGAGTGAGAAAGTAAAAAGTTTCCGAAATAAGAAAATCCAAAAAAATTCGAAGAAAAACAAAAATAGAAATAAAATAGTCCGCGCTTTCATTCCCTTGGCAGCTTTCATACCAAACACCTTAAGGAAAAAATTAACCTTTGACGACATTTTCTAGTCAACACGCTAATGCTTGTACATAGATTTTTTTACAGATAGCATTTTGAGTTCCTGTTGTTGGATCTGGTCTGAATCAAAGACCCATTTGAAGATTTCACATAGAGAGCCATTGGTTTTGCATTAACATTTCAAATTTTCGGGGCCTCTTCTGTAGAGAAGAAAGAAGGAAGCTTTGGTTTGAATGGTACTGTTTAAGCTCCTTTTGAGCTTTTCTTGATTAATTTCTTGGTGAGCCTCAATTAAGTGCGATTTTGATGCTATATTTTTTGCGGTTTTGGGGAGTAACAAGCTGTGAGTTTTGTTTTGTTCTTTGAGTTTGATTCCAAATTTCAGATTTTGCTCGGAAATTCTTGGTGGGTATCTGAGAATTGGGATTTACATCTTGGTGATCGGGATATTATAGGGGGTTTCTTGGAAAAATCTAATTGGGTCGGTGGCATATGGTGAAAAATTGAAGCTTTTGAATGGTTTTGGATATGAAGCTCTTTTAGGGTTTTGCTTGTAAGAGGTTTAGGCATTGATGAAATGAGAAAGATAGTATGCGTTTGTTTGGGATGACAATTCAACAACGTATGGGTTTCATAAAGACAAGTTCTTTCATTGTTTTGGTAATTTTGCTTTGCACCTTGGCAGCAGTAAGTTCAGAAGAGAGGAACAATGATGAGGAAGTGTTTCTCAGGCAATTAGTTGAGCCGGCGTCTTGGGAGATAGATGAAGACCTGGTGAGAGACTAACTTTTTTGTTTTTTCCTTGCATTAATTGTCTTAGGGGATTATTATCCTAAATGACATTTTGTATGCAATATTTCATATTGAATGGCTAGATGATTTTTCTTTTTTACGTTTTTATTTGCAGCACAACTATAACACAGTTTTATGCTCTAATTGTATGATAATGACGGTGGAAATTATGTCTGATGAAACTATCATTTGGAACAAATTGACACGGTAGTGCCAATGGTAGCGAATGGTAAATCCAGTAATCAGTTCAAGAATGTAACATCTTAGTTTCTCGATGATTGGTGTAGACTATGTGCCGGTGGAAGGGGAAAAGCTTTTCATTTGAAGCATTCTTGACTCTAGATTGTCGTACTGTTAAATAGTTTCTGGAATGATTTGTTTTGAAGTAACATATTTTGATGTCAAAAGTGGTCATTTCCATGCTGTATTTAACTAACTTGTTCGCTATAGTGTTGAAATTTTATCTCTTGATTATATGTTCTGAATCTGCTGTTTTTGAGAAAAGGAACAGAACACGAAACGAAAAAATTATATGAAAATATGGTTTAGAACTTCTTGGTTTTTATTCATAAGTTCAACTCTCAATAGCTTTCACATTAAGATGTGTGTTTGCGAGTGAGTGAAAGTGGAAATATGATACATGTTTAGACAGTTTACCAATTCCGGATATGATGTGAACATTACTGAGATTATAGGAGACCTGCTTCATTTCTTAACGTGTGATTGTGATAAAGGCTCCAAGCTTATGGCAATTCTGCATTGATATAATGGGTATGCTTCAAAACTACAGAAATATTCTTTGGGAGCAAAAATCATCATGCTCCCCCCCACCCTGTCACGTGTTCACCTGAATGCTTTTGGGGTGTACTCTCTACTTTTTCTTTTCCATTGAAATGGGGAGGTGGGGTTCGCAGTGTTGCTTTTGTAGTTAGGGCTTGCAATATATATGATCACCCTTTCAGCTGTCTTGGAATTCCAATTGGCAACAATTATTTAGAATTAGTTAAGTGGTCACTGCAAAAAATTGGGAATGGGTGGATGGAGAGTATCAGATCTGTTAATCAATAGTTAAAGGCTTGGGAAATAAATTTCTTTCCTGGTACCATAACATTCCTATCATCTGTGTTGCATACATGCAGACATCTAAATTTTATTGGGAAACGTGCACATCTTGACGTTAATATCACCTTTTATTATTTGATCCTGCATTTGTTGTTACCATTTACAGTCATATTTAAGAGGGAAGGGAGTTCGTAAGTTTGAATTGATGAAGAAGTTATGGAGGATTGTTTTGATAACTCATAATACAGTAATGGCATGTAAATGGAAAAAAATGATTTTCCTACAAAGGTGTTCTCTCACAGGTGGATGGGGGGGGAGGAGGCATAAAAAAAATCATTTCATTTCGCAAAGCTTACCTGTCTCAAGTGCAAATATTTTCCATTTCTTGGATTTTAAGACAACCAGCTGACTACACTATGGTACTTAAGAATGAATAGGTAAATTTATTGACATTCTCCTCCTGCAGGCGGAGCTATTATGGATCAGTTGCAGGCAAGATTTGATCCATTTGAAAGAAGCTGTTGAGGATCTTGACTTATGCTTTCTGGTGGAAACATCCAGTAGTGCCAATGAAGTCAATTCAAATTTCCGGTCATTAGCGAAGGAAAACATTCAGAAAATAATTAGTGTCCTGCATCCCCAGTTTAAAAGAACTCTTTTAGATTGTTTAAGAAAGAATAATATTCTGTCTCATATATCTGGAGAAGAAGGTGGCTCCAAGATTTGGTATGCCAAGTATCTTGACTCCCTATATCCCAGGCCTGGTTCTCCTAGAAGGCGTTTGGGTTCTGAATCCCCTCGGAGCATTGCAGCAACACCATCCCCAGCCCCTGCAGTTGGATCATTAGCTTTCAGTCCAACACCATCTCCTGATCCAGCACCATCTCCTGCCACAGTACCTTCCAGTCCTCCAGAGTCTAATCCTCAGCACCCTGCTGTGTCTCCACTAGAGCCCTCTTTTGTGCCAGTTCAACCTGCAGCTAATCAAGATTCTTCTGCAAGTCCAGATTCTAATCCAATTGTTCAGGAAAATAAGAAAAGCAATAGCCATAAATCTGTTGTTATTGCTGTTGCAGTAACTGCATCAGTGACATTTGTAGTTGCAGCACTGCTCTTTATATGCTTCAGTAAGGTTTGTAGGAAGGGCTCTGGACTTAGACGAAATGATGAGAGGCCTCTTCTCGGCATAAGCTTCAGCGAATTCTCTGTTGGTATATATTCCTACATGAGGGCGTCTTACACTTTTTAATAAAATCTTTATTACTTATCAAAAAAAATATATTCCTACATGACTTGTTATCATAATCTATAATTTTCAACACAATTTTGATATTATTTCTGTCGTTGATCTTTCAGGTTCTTCACAAAAGCCTGTTGCTTCTGGAAATTCAATAAAAGACCAGAAGCTTGGGTACTACTCATTTGGTAATAACTCAAGTCATCACAAAAGGGGCTCATCTTTGGATGGAAATTTCCATATTGAGTCTGATATTCCACGCAAATCATTGCATGAAACATCATCAATAGGAGCTGCTGGTGGTGTTTCCAAATTCTCACCTGAATCAGTTGATCCATCAAGCAATGTGAATGGGCATGTACTGCCTTTTCCTCTAAAGCCTCCACCTGGAAGGGTGGGGACCACTGCTTCTGTACTGCTTCCTCTGAAGCCTCCTCCTGGTAGGGCAGATCCTCTTCCTCCTGAACCACCTTCTTCCTTTAGGCCTCCTCCCAGCAACGCTGGTCCTCCTCTACCTCCTGTGCCACTTTCCTCCCTGAAACCTTCATCTAGTGGTGCAGGCCCTCACCCTCCTGGACCACCACCACCACCACCACCACCTCCCTCCCTGAAACCTTCATCTAGTGGTGCAGGCCCTCGCCCTCCTGGACCACCACCACCACCTGTACCTCCAGGCACCAAAACCGGTTCTCACCCACCACCACCTCCAAAGAGTGGTGTTCCTCCCCCTCGGCCGCCTCCACCTACTGCCTTAGGCTCAAAGGTGCCTCGGCCACCTTTGGGATCGAAACATTCATCAAATGCTACATCTAGTGAGGAAGCTGGTTTGGAGGGTGAAGCTGATGCTCCTAAAGCAAAGCTGAAGCCATTTTTTTGGGATAAGGTTCTAGCCAGCCCTGATCAATCAATGGTTTGGCATCAGATTAAATCAGGATCATTCCAGTAAGCAGCAAACTTCTTTCTTCTTCACATATTTGCGATGAATAACTACTGATCATTAGCTGCTGAATACAAATTATTTCTACTTTACAGGTTCAATGAGGAGATGATAGAAACGCTGTTTGGTTATAATGCTGTTGATAAGAATAAAAAGGAACGCAAGAAGGAGTCTTCTTCACAAGATCCTTCACTGCAGTATATTCAGATCATTGATTCAAAAAAATCACAAAATGTAGCAATCCTTCTTCGGGCATTGAACGTGACAACAGAAGAAGTTTGTGATGCAATAAATGAAGGTAACTTATTTCCCCTTTACATTATCTTTTACACACACACACACACACACACACACACACACACACACACACACACGAGGATGTGTGGTATAATGTCAGACAAGACTTTTCTTGACATGCAGGAAGGTAACTGATTGAGACTAGAAATGTATTTGTTCTAATTTTTTTTTAGATTACTATTCTAGAAGGAAAGACATGACTAGTCATTCTTAGATGATATTTGTGGAGATAGTATCACTATGTAAATTTTAGCCAGATTTAGTGTTCTTAACAAAGTTTTTTTCTTCTTCATTATTTCCCACTCTACTTTTTACTTGCAATACTTGTTGCTTGGACAGCATGTTATCTGAGGCTGCTTTCTACATTTTAGGGAAGTGTCGTCCTTGTGGATGATTCTATTCATTGAATATGTCTGCGCAGTAGTGTGTATGCTGTGTGAATTTTCAGGAAGGAGTTGGTCCCTTTGCTTTTCTACATTCCACATTTATCTGGGGGTATACATGCCTTATATATCTATATGAGTAATAGTATTCTGATTCACATTGTCACTTTATAATTCAAATTATATGATACACAGCATTCCCACACCCAATTCTTGATATATTCTGTCAAGACAAATGAATCCTAGGTGAAGAGGCCCATCCCGCTATCCACAACCCCCAACCCCCCACCTTCCACCAAAAAAAAAGTCGAAGTAGGAAGTTATTATTTGATATGTCTGTTGAATGAATTTTACTGAAATAAATTATGATGTAAGAGAAGAGCTTATTGTATCTTATTTTGCTGAAAACATTTTCTGTGAGGTCAATAAAAAGAACATCTTTTAAAACGAATCTGCCTATATTATTTGGGTGTCAATGCATCATAAGCATATTCTAACCTGCTTTAGTGGAAGCAGGAAATGAACTTCCACCAGAACTTCTTCAAACTTTGTTGAAGATGGAACCAACTGCAGAAGAAGAACTGAAGCTTAGGCTGTTCAATGGTGAAATTGCTCAACTTGGACCTGCTGAGCGGTTCCTAAAAGCATTGGTCAATATCCCATTTGCTTTTAAACGATTGGAAGCATTACTTTTCATGTGTACCCTTCCGGAGGATGCTACCATCATGAAAGAGTCCTTTGCAACCTTAGAGGTATGATACTGAATCTCTTTGAATTGCATCGCTTGGTGTATTTCATGTCCCACTATATATAGTTCTTTATCTGGAACATTTATGAAACAAGTTGGAAAATTTGAAACAGAAATAATTAACTACCTAAATTTGCTTATGGAATTATGAAATGGAAAACTGCTGAGCTTGACTTGAGTCGGAGGAGGAGAAGAGCAAAGCTTGACTTGGGGTTATTTGGCACCAGGACCCCATAATGAAATTTTTCTACATGGTAACAAATTGTGGAGCTTCAAATATTAATATGCCCTTTGGAATCCAAAGCCCTGCATTTTCATTAATCTGCTTGCCCGTCAAATGAGACTTGCATGACCTGAAACTACTAATATTATTGTTAGCTGAAATAGTTTAAGAGAGGACAAGATGTTTGCAAATGGTTCAATTATGCTTCCAACAATCCAAATGATGAAGGACACACCTTTCCAAAATGGGCCAGTTCTTCAATTTGGACCTAAGAAATAGAACTGCTGGACATATTGAAGCAAGGGATTCTGATGTGTTTGTTGTATGTCATTTCGGAAGTGATGTCAACACCATTCAAAGGCTGCCTCTTGTATGGTTATCTTTGTGAAATATGATGGATTGTGTGGCTTAAACCATACGGATATGCATTTTCAGTTCTGTAAGGGCTCCTATACACACCCATCAAAGTTTGCACCCACCCCTGGTACATGCATTCCTTAGCTATATTCTTTGGTCTAGTGAAGGGGTTTCCATGTTTGTTTATTGACTATAAGATTGACAGATAAATGGTGATATGATAATAGAGGAATAGTTTAGATGGAAGGATTGGCATTGCAAGAAATGCTGGAGGTTACTGTGATCCAAATAGTTAATACGTGCGTAGGTGCACGCATGATTGCAAGGATATATTCATTTATTGGTGTAGAATGACTGTCAGTTGCAATGCAGAGAGCTTCTTGATGTTCAGACTGTCAGTGGTGCTTCTGCACATGACATCATCAGAAAGTACTTTTTTTTTCATGTTTATTGAATTCTTCCCTTGATAATCTCTAATTATTGTGGATCTTCTTATATACCAGGTTGCTTGCAAGGAACTCAGAAACAGCCGGCTGTTCCTCAAACTTCTAGAAGCCGTTCTTAAAACTGGAAATCGCATGAATGATGGAACATTTCGTGGTGGTGCACAAGCGTTCAAACTTGACACACTTTTGAAGTTGTCAGATGTAAAGGGAAAAGATGGCAAGACCACCCTCTTGAATTTTGTTGTTCAAGAGATAATCCGCTCTGAAGGTGTGAGAGCTGCCCGTGCAGCTAAAGAAAGCCAGAGCTCCTCCAGCATCAAATCAGATGATCTGCTCGAGGAAACTTCCCATGACACAGAAGAGCACTACCGCGGCCTAGGTCTTCAGGTGGTTTCCGGTTTGGGCAATGAACTTGAGAATATCAAGAAAGCAGCGAATATTGATGCTGACAGCTTAACAGGTACTGTTGCAAAACTTGGCCATCAAGTGAAGAAAACCCGTGACTTCCTGAACTCAGACATGAATAGTATAGGGGAAGTTAGTGGATTCCACCGAACACTGAAAAGTTTTGTGGAGAATGCTGAGATTGATGTCACGTATCTCCTGGAGGAAGAAAAGAAAATCATGGCTTTGGTGAAGAGCACTGCTGATTACTTTCATGGGAAAGCAGGGAAGGACGAGGGCTTACGCTTGTTTGTCATAGTAAGGGATTTCTTGATAATGTTGGATAAGGCATGTAAACAGGTGAGAGACACACCAAAGAGGCCAGCAAAGACACAGATTAAAGAGGCTCCTACAGTGGTGGCTTCATCTGATACCCGCCAGCCACCTGATCTCTATCAGCGGCTTTTTCCAGCAATTACAGATCGACGGATAGATAGTTCTAGTTCAGATGATGATTGATGAGAGTCCATAGATATCTTTTTTTTGATAGAAGAGGTACCACATTTTGTGTCCTTGCCAATCAATTTTTTGTACCTTTCCATTAATATGCAAAATTCTAAGCTTTTGACAAAATGTAGGCAGTGGAAGTTGGGTTTCCACTGTTCTTTTTTTTTTTTTTTTGGTAAATTACTATTGGAATCTTAAGAACTGATTTTCTGTATTTGATTAATACAGGTGGCTCTTATGGCAATCCTACAGATATGTCCTCTTGATCCTATTATTGGTGCATGTAGGGCTGATAAAAACATCATAGAAAGGATCAGAGGAGAGGTGCTCGCGCATGACATCTGCAATCTGCAAGGAGAAGTTTCACTGAAACAGACGCCTGACTGAATATAACATCACAGTGGTACATTTACCTTCATCTCATTAGAGGATCCATCGGGAATGGATTCATGGCTCACCATAGTTTTGCCTTAAAGCAGCCTCCCCCCTGTGCATTTGTAGTTAGATTAAATGATTTCTTATACATTATTTGTTTAATTTGTAATTCTTTGTTTTGTAGAAAATTTTCGTGATTTCTTACACATTATTGTTTTTTAATTATTTAAAATTTTGAGTTCGTTCATCTTGCTGTCATGAAAAGGAAGTTTTGATCTTTTTAGAGTAATCTGTAATTTTTTTTTTCTAATAATGTCACCGGGCTTTTACAGTTAACATTTTTTTCTTTTTCTTTTAAGATAAGATTTAGGGGCAAAGTAAGAAGAAATCTAACCAAGCTAACAGAAACAAATAACCATACTAGGATGAAACAAGATCAAGCGATAGCCCTAGGTTTCATGGTTGACACGAACACAACCATGTTTCAACTTGTTTAATATAAATGGGTTAAGTTGACACAAATTCATGATCTTGCCTGTTCAACACAATTTTATATCTTATATTAATTGAACACATTCAAAATAGATTCATGACAAAATCAATTCGATAATAGATTTTCATAGCCATAATTAATAATTACCTTTTAATTTAATTATACGGGTTATGCGGGTTGACACAAATTTGATTCGTTTATTAATTGTGTATATCAGGATGGATTCGTTTAGACCAAAATCGTATTTTAGTAACTCCTAACTCTATAATTTTGTATTGTGTTCATATTAGGTTCATAAGTATTGTCAAATATTGCCATCCCAATATAATTATAAGGTTTTTAGATTGAGTAATGTTAAATACTATATTCCCATCTCACTTAATGGATGTGGCCGTGCCCATGTTTTTGAATTTTTATTTTTAACAAGAGCCCACATAAACAAGAGGCAAGATGATGGGATCATTGGGATGTGATGAAAGTCTAGATAAACCTCTCTGTCTCTTTCTCTGAGTGTAAAATGTCCGAACAAAGAAGAAGACGCCGATACAAATGTGAGGACGAAGAAGACAAAGAAACAAAGGTGACGACTCCTGTACCATCTTCTGCTGGGAAAGCTTCTACTGCAAGGAACTCCGGGGTGAGCCGTCCTGCTGCTTCGCAGGAGAAGGGTTCTGGTAGACAAGCAGCTCGCCCCTTCCATGCCAGGTTGCTTGATGAAGAAGCAGACAATTCTTCGGCAAAGGCAGATACACTTCCCCTCAAGAAAAGGGTTTATTTTCGTAGAAATGAACCGAATAAAGAAGAAACTCTACCACATGCAGCTTCAAAATCTGTCCACTCACAAGAAAAATGCAGGGGAGAAGAGGATGAAAGAAAGGGGGTTAATCCCGAGGGTAACTTATTCAACTAGGGATTATGCCTCAAGAAGCGGAGGTTTCGAATTGCCCGGGTTTTTCCCTCATTTTGGGGCCAATTACTTATCAAGAAAAAAGAAATAAACTCCGCAATGAACCCACCTGCTGCTTTGCAAGAGACTGGTTCCTTGACACAAGTAGCTCGTCCCTCTCTTGACAGGTTGCATGATGAAAAATTATTAGACATTTCTTCGGCAATGCCCGCTAAACGTTCCCCCAAGATGAAATTTTGTGTTAGTGGACATGAGAAAAAGATGGAGGATAAGCTTTATGAACATAGTGTTGGTGAAGATGAGAATCCAAGAAATGAACAGAATGAAAAAGAAACTCTACCACATGCTGCCTTGAAATCTGCCGTAGATGAAAGCTCAATCGGCTGGATATCACACTTAAAGAAAAAATCTTTAGTTCGAATCCCTCAGCCTTCCTCCTCCTCTCCTCGGGTACCATTACTTAGCAATAAATTGAAAAGAGAGGTGGTAATTCCTCTATGGTCATCGGCCAGGGAAGCTTGTACTACAAGAAACTCTGCAATGAACCCACATGCTACATCGCAAGAGAATGGTTCCTCGACGCAAATAGCTCGACGTTCCTCTCTTGACTGTCTGCCTATTAAAATGTCTGAACAAAGTAAAAGATCTCCAAGAAGAAGGCGACGGATATACATATGTGACGACGAAGAAGACGATGAAACTCCTCTACCATCTTCTGCAGGGGAAGCTTCTACAGCAAGAAACTCCACGATGCTGGGGCCGCCTGCTGCTTCGCAAGAGAAGGATTCTGGTAGAGAAGCTGCTCGTCTCTTCCATGCCAGGTTGCCTGACGAAGAAGCACACACTTCTAATCTTCCTCCGCCTGAGAATAAAGTTGATGGAAGAAGCGGGGAAGGCACTGAGAACCATAAGGTTGATGAACGTAGTGGTGGTGAAGATGAGAATCCAAGAAATTATGAACCGAATGGATCTTTAACACAGAGCCAAAGGGTTTTGATTAAACAAAGAAATGAACCAAATGAATCTTTTATCCAGAGGGTTTTGACAGATGTTGATACTGAGATTGGGTTCTTGAATTCCATTATTGACTACTACGCAACAACTGAGTTGTACCCATTTCATGATCACATTCCTTTACATTATTTCATCACGGATTGGCTTCTAGTCGATATTCCTGAAGAGAAATTAATTGTTCTAGTTAAAATGCTGAGGAAGAAATACTTGACCAATATGGTAAGGAAGGGTGCGACTGTGGATTTTGCAGTTCCTAGTGATCAGATAGCATTCAATTTGGCGCATAAGATATGGGGTGGTGGAAGTAATGAAGAATATTGGAAAGGTCTGAAGTTGAGGGATAAATGGAGTTAATCAATTTGTTTTGGGGTCTTCTACATGTACATGGTGACTGACTTGATTGATCAGATCTGAATATAAAATCACTTGTTCTGGAGCTTCTTCTTCCATTGCAAAATGCTCTGCAGCTTCACTGCGCTCAATTTTCTTTGCTCTTTTGATATTTTCAATGAAATTACTTTTAAAAAAGAGCACTTTTTTTTTTTTTTTTTTTTAATTGGAGAGCATATGAAATTAAAAGTGTCGAGCAACAAATCATCTCTTTGTTGCTGCGACAAACGACTCCTCCCTCCACAGGCCAGGCCGCTAAGGGTCGTCATGGGAGGATTGATGCAGCAGCAGCAGTGAGCAAATCACTCACAACTCAAGATATATGTTAGAATGCAAGTTTCTCAGTGTGATTGATAATTGGATTACATGAACTTTAAATAGACATCCACTCTTTGATAAACTAATTAATACAAAAGAAAACTAATGCAAGTGATAGAATTTAATCAAATCACAATTTACTGCACGACTCTTGTAAAACAAAAGAGACTTCGTTTTCAAATAGTACCTCTTGCTGGAAGGTAGAATTCTTGTTCAATGACAAGTCTCCTGCTTAATTGGCTGCTTCTATTGGATTGACTTTCCACTTCAGCTGCTACTTAATTCACATATGTCTATCTCTCTGTTTCTGATGTTTAGGGAAACTCTCTGTTCGTATTGGGTTGAGAAGTCTGTCAAGCATTGCCTTCTAACTGAATTTTTAACTGAATTTTTAAGATCTTGATCCATATGGTTCTGACTTGTTGTCTATATATATAGCCTGGCTCAGCCCAGTTGGTTTGGCACCGTTTCTTTTAGAAAAGAACTAACTGTGTTTCCTTGATAACCCTTTTCTCTCCAAGTGAAAAAAAATGTCAAACCAAAGGCAAGCATCTCCATTGCCAGAAAACTCGGCAGAAGAAGAAGAAGATAAGAAGCTCCAAGAAGTACCCTCTCAAGAACCAACACGAGGAGGAGAACGAGATGAAAGAAAGGTAGCCACTCTACCACATTGTTCTCAGAAAACTTCCATCGCAATAAAAGGCCCCATCCTGAAACCATCTGCTGCTAATGCTATAGACTCGGACACAATTAAAGAAATGATTTACGCCACTCTTGCCAGCTTCAAAGAGGGTAATATTCCCCCCCGGCCTTTGGGATTGAAGTTCACACCGTTCACTGATTTGGAGCTCGAGCGCCTGCAGGCTTCATTGAACTTGGATTCTCTTCGCCTGCCTTTGGGAACTCCAGATAAACGTCCATTCGAAAACTCTGCTAAAGATGGCGTCTCTCAGACTCAGGGGAAGGAGGAGAAGATAAAGGATGAGGTTCATGGTGAAGATGGTGAAGGTGAAGGTGAAGGTGAAGGTGAAGGCGAAGGTGAAGGTGGTGGTGAAGAGAATCCAAGAGACGTTTCTGCTTCAATCTAAGATAGATGTAAGGTTTGATAATAGAATCGTTTTTTTTTTCTTGGTTTCCTTTTTTGCCTCTTCTTTTGTTTCTGGATTTCTTCAACTTTTTGGTCCAAATCAGACGGAGAAACTGCATTTAATGGTGGAGATTTCAAGTCAATTAGATGAATTAGGAGGAAAGAATAGGATGCAAATTAATGTGCTCCTTTCTTTTATTGAAGCATTCATCCATTGATTTTGTTTTCTTTTCATAAGGTGTAACGATTGGGACATGTAATCAACAAGAAATTCCATATATTCAACACTGGAGTCCTCCATGTTAAACTGTCCTTTTTTTACTTGTGTGATTGAAAGTGCTAAAGCTTCGATTCATTTTCATTGAATTTGGAAGCTATATATAATTCCCAACTTAATTTGAAGGTTATGGTACAAAGTAAGATACATTGCAAGTGAATCAAGCTAATGGCTTTCATTCCGTTTAGTAGTGATGATTCAATAGCCTCAAGGAAATCTCCAATGTTACTGACATTAGAGGTAAAAAGGCAGTTACAAATAGCAATTATCGGTTCAACCGCCTAAGCGGTTAGTAAAATTGGCATAACCGCTTGCGCTAACAATTGGTTATCCATTATTTCATGTGTATATATATGAGGTTAGCGGTTAATGGTTTTTGTTAGTATTTTTGTTGGCTTAATTCAGTTCCAAAATTGAGGTAAGTGATGTCCGTTCGCAGCACTGTTCGAACAATAAGAAAGTCAGTATCCGACTGCAGTCCTGTTCGCAGCCCATTCGAACGCTCATGTTACATTGATAGGCCAGTGTCATAAGGCCGAAGCTGCGTTTGCAGACCTTTCGAACGGTGGGTCCCTGAAGCTTTGAAAATGATATTTTAATCAAGGTGGGTCCTTACTAGGGTTTTTCTTGACAGCGCGGGCAAGTTAACCTAGCCCCGTCCGCAGTCACTGTTCGAACGCTCCACTAAGCCGTTCGAACGCCAGTCAGCAAAAGTCACCTAACTCTGCTGACCAGCCTTGTTCCCATGAGCCTATAAAGATGGGACTTGGCCTTTCGTTTTATTTTTCGAGGAAAACAGAGAGAAGAAGCTAATTCGATGTTCGACACAAGTAGAATGGTTCCTCGACACAAGTAGCTCGACGTTCCTCTCTTGACTGTCTGCCTCTTAAAATGTCTGAACAAAGTAAAAGATCTCCAAGAAGAAGACGGCGGATATGCATATGTGACGACGAAGGCGATGACGAAACTCCTCTACCATCTTCTGCAGGGGAAGCTTCTACAGCAAGAAACTCTGCGATGATGGGGCCGCCTGCTGCTTCGCAAGAGAAGGATTCTGGTAGAGAAGCTGCTCGTCTCTTCCGTGCCAGGTTGCCTGACGAAGAAGCACACACTTCTAATCTTCCTCCGCCTGAGAATAAAGTTGATGGAAGAAGCGGCGAAGGCGCTGCAAATCATAAGGTTGATGAACGTAGTGGTGGTGAAGATGAGAATCGAAGAAATTATGAACCGAATGGATCTTTAACACAGAGCCAAAGGGTTTTGATTAATCCAAGAATCCAGAGGGTTTTGACAGATGTTGATACTGAGATTGGACTCTTGAATTCCATTATTGACTACTACGCAACAAATGGGATGTACCCATTTCATGATCACATTCCTTTACATTATTTCATTACGGATTGGCTTCAAGTCGATATTCCTCAAGAATATTGGAAGGTCCTGAAATTGAGGGATAATTGGAGTTAAATCAATTTGATGGAGGAAGTGGCAGAGCTTTTACTGCTGCATCATCATCACCGGGTTATATGTTTTGCAAGTCAAGAATTAAATGATCTTCTACATGTACATGGTGACTGACTTGATTGATGAGATTTGAATATAAAATCACGTGTTCTGGAGTTTCTTCTTCCATTGCAAAATGCTCTGCAGCTTCACTGCGCTCAATTTTCTTCGTTCTTTTGATATTTCAATGACATTACAGCATAACATCTAAGCCAAATCTTAGTAGAGTTTATTTTTTTCTTTTCCTTAAATAAAATACACAGAATCATAAACAATGAGGGGAGGCACAAAAAACTATCTGGAGAAATCTATAAGATCTTCCATGTTCTTTGCATCTCCGGAGCGCCACTTCTTGCATTGGATCCCCTGTTTTGTATTGGATCCCCTGTTTCGCTCCTCAATAAGTAAGGCTAGTTCGTAGGCCGCGTCAATACTCCCAACCCACACTGCGAGAAATGATTGGTGCCAATAATTCGCCCCTATTATATTTTTCTACAACAAATTCAATATATTATTCAATAGATTTGTGGGTTTCACTACAAACTTATGTAGGGTTCACATAAATCTACAAATCTAATAGTTGATTTATAAGATAAGATTGTGAATATATAGAAAAAATATTGGCACCAATCATTTCTCATTTATAAATGAAACGTGTCACACAAATTTGCATGATGAGATAGAAAAAATATTGACATGAATCATTTCTCATATAATTATATGGATTGAATTAAATAAGATTCATTTATTAAATAGGGTAGATTGGAGTTGACATATATAATTTTATACAGGTTAACACAAATTTGACTCATTTATTACTCATGTCTAACCCGATGGAACTGTTTTTGACATAATCTTATAATTTTGTACGGAATGGTCAAACATTGCCATCCAAATCTAAACATAAGGTTTGTATATAAACCCCCCCTGAGCCCTTCCCCCTTCCTCTCTATCTTTCTTTGTGACCGTTAAATTGAAAGTTTTTAAAATTTAGAGGAGTTTTTTCAAAACCTGCGATAGTTCGAAGATTTAAAGTGAATTTGAGAATATTTTTAACAAAATTAGCCATTGTGCTCTATTTCTAAATGTACATGGTGATTGATTTGATTCAGCTTCTTCTTCCAATGCAAATGTTCTGCAGCTTTTACTGCGCTCAAAAGTTCTGCATGTTCTTTCTTTCTTCTTCTTGTACAAACTACAAAATCTTCTTCAACTTTTTCTCTCTATCAATCTTTCAAAGTGCTCATTTGGAATGTCATGTGGATGTGAGGAATATCATTACTCATTTTAGAGGACGGTTAGTGTTCTTTACTTCATTTTCTTTCTTTTTTTTTAAAAATATACTTCTTTCCTGATTTTAAGAACAAATTAATTGGTTTTGTTAGTGTTAAAATAGGTTTTACTTGCTATTTTCTAATATTTTATTTTTGGGAAGAGTCCTTATACCCCCCTCAAACTATCATTTGAAAATGTCCCCCCAAACTTTTAATTGCTACAATGTCCCTCCTAAACTACAAAAAAATTGTCAATGTCCCCCATAATGAAAACAATATCCTTAATAAAATTAAAAAATATATATTTTTTTAAAAAAATATATCTAAAATTTTTTTAAAAAAATTTGGGAGTAGAAATTTTTTTAATAAAAAAAATCATTTTTGTTAAAAAAAATTAATTTTTTTTGTTTTTTGTTTTTAATTTATAGGATTATTTTTGTTTTATTGACAAATATTTAGGGTTATTATTGTCTTTTTGTTAGTCTTGGGGTACATTGTCAATTTTTTTTGATAGTTTGAGAAATATTGTTTGAATTAAAAGTTTGACGAGGATATGGTAGTTCGAGGGAATACGTGACTTCACCTTATTTTTTATTGGTGTCCTTATTTTAGGATCCATTTAATAACTTTTTTTACTTAGGGGTCAACAAGGATTTTGATTGTATCCCAGTAATCCTACTAGGCTACCAAGAACAAACATATATAGTCTTTGAATATGTTAAAGAGTATTATATTTATGGTCAAACAAGAGAAATCAGACAAGAGTGTTAGAAACCACAAAGTTCGGCAGCTGCATGAAGATACGTAGCAGTACTGATTATCTTCATCGACGTGATCTTAGCCATTCACACTCCTACTCAATGTTGAACTCTCTGTTTCTGTTGTAATCATTTGAATTTCAATCAGTAGTTGGTTGTAGTTATCTGAATATTTGAAACTCCAGTCATTGATGTTTAGGCAAACTCTGTGTTCGTATTGGGTTCAGAAGTCTCTCAAGCATTGCCTTCGTTTCGATAAAAACACCCCCTCCGATCCCCCTTCTCTCTCTCTCTCTCTCTGTTTCTTCTCTGTGGTGTAAAAGATCTCCATTCCAAGAAGACGGCAATATGTAAAATTCTTTTTCAATATAGAAGAAGATTTAATTACTATAAAATGATCCATTAAGATCTTGATCCGCCCTCCATATGGTTCTGACTTGTTGTATATATATATATAGCCTGATTCAGCCCAGTTGGTTTGGCACCGTTTCTTTTAGCAAAAATTAACTCTGTTTCCTTGATAACCCTTTTCTCTCGAAGTGAAAAAAAATGTCAAACCAAAGGCAAGCATCTCCATTGCCAGAAAACTCGGCTGAAGAAGAAGAAGAAGAAGTAGTACAACAACAACAAGAAGATCAGCTAGAAGAAGAAGAAGAAGATAAGAACCTCCAAGAACCCTCTCAAGAACCACCGAGAGGAGGAGGAGATGAAAGAAAGGTAGCCAGTCTACCACCTTCTGCTCAGAAAACTTCCATCGCAAGAAACGGCCCCGTCCGGAAACCATATGTTGCTAATCGTATTGTTACTCGCTCGGTTAGTGCTAATTTGAAGGCCATGAGTCTGAAGGCTTCAAAGAAGCTTGATTCTCCCCGCCAGCCTTTGGGAACTCCAGCTGAACGTCCATTGGAAAACTCTGCTAAAGATGGCGTCTCTCAGGGGAAGGAGAAGAAGATAAAGGATAAGGTTCATGGTGAAGATGGTGAAGGTGAAGATGAAGGTGAAGAAGAAGAAGATAAAAACCTCCAAGAACCCTCTCAAGAACCAACAGATGGAGGAGATGAAAGAAAGGTAGCCACTCTACCACCATCTGCTCAGAAAACCTCCATCGCAAGAAAAGGCCCCATCCTGAAACCATGTGCTGCCAATGCTATGGGCTCAGACCCAATTAAAGAAATGATTACTCGCGCCATTCACGAAGCTCTTGCCAGCTTGGGTGTTCCCGTTCCTGTTCATGATGCCGAAGAAGAAGATTCCAATCCCATAATGCTTAGGCGCGCCATTTACTTCGCGAGTATTTGGAAGGCCAACAGACTGGCTTCAAACAACTTCTTGGATTCTGTCCCCCCGCCTTTGGGATTTCCAGATAAACGTCCATTGGAAAACTCTGCTAAAGATGGCGTCTCTCAGGGGAAGGAGAAGATGATAAAGGATAAGGTTCATGGTGAAGATGGTGAAGAAGGTGAAGGTGAAGGTAAAGATGGTGAAGGTGAAGATGGTGAAGATGGTGAAGGTGGTGAAGGTGATGGTGAAGATGAAGTTGAAGGTGGTGGAGAAGAGAATCCAAGAGAAGATTCTGCTTCAATCTAAGATAATGTAGGGTTTGATAATAGAATCATTTTTTCTCGGTTTCCTGTTTTGCCTCTTCTATTGTTTCTGGATTTCTTCAACTTTTTGGTCCAAATGAGACGGAGAAACTGCATTTAATGGTGGAGCTTTCAAGTCAATTAGATGAATTAGGAGCAAAGAATTAGGAGTTTCAAGTCTTTTAATTTATTGAAGCATTCATCCATTGACTTTGTTTTTCTTTTCATAAGGTGTATCGATTGGGACGTGTAATCAACAAGAAATTCCATACATTCAACACTAGAGTCCTCCATGTTAAACTATCGTTCTTTTACTTTTGTGATTGAAAGTGCCAAAGCTTCGAGTCATTTTCTTTGAATTTGAAAGCTATAATTCCCTACTTAATACAAAGGTTATGACACAGTATATGTTGGAATCGGGTGATCCCACAGTAAGATACATTGCAAGTGAATGAAGCTCATGGCTTTTATTCCAATTAGCAGTGATCATTTAATAGCCTCAAGGAAATCTTCAAAGTTAATTGACATTAGAGGTGAAAAGCGGTTACGGTTAGCAGTTATCGGTTCAACTGCCTAAGCGGTTAGTAAAATGGGCATAATCTCTTCCGCTAACAATTGGTTATCCATTATTTCATGTGTATATATATATATATGCAGTTAATGATTATCAGTTTTTTCAAATCCTAAATTGTATTGCTAGGGGCCGATATGCAAAATATATATATATATATATATATATATATATATATATATATATATATATTATTTTTTACTTTCATATATATATTTTTCCTTATGAGTTGGGGGTAGGCCATGCCCTATATGGGCCACCCCTTTCCTCTGTCCCTACATACAACCTGATCCACTCTTGATATTTTTTAGCCCTCGGCTCAAAAGTTTGGCCCATCAAAATTGACTTGAAGGTTTTTGAGGCATCTAATTTCAATAAGAGAAATGTTGCACCTACATGCTATTATTCTCACAGTCATAAGTGCATACTTCTTAACGTAACAATAATAATCATTAAATTTTGGATTAAGTGATTTCTTATACATTATTTATTTAATTTGTAATTCTTTGTTTTGTAGAAAATTTTCATGATTTCTTATACATTATTATTTTTTAATTATTTAAAATTTTGAGTTGCTCATCTTGCTGTCATGAAAAGGAAGTTTTGATCTTTTTAGAGTAATCTGTTTTTTTTTTTTTTTTTTTTTGAGAAAACTTTTTATCAGGACATCCTGATAACACCCCTTTTACATCTCCTGATCAATAACCGACATATAAGCAAAAACATAAAAAAGTGCACAAAAATAAGTTAGACCAAAATACACTAGATTTTAGGGTGATAAAATCCCTAAAGGGTTAACCTTCCACCTCTTGGTTTTAGTTTTGAATCCAAAAATGAGTTTTGAGGCATTAGAAACGGGTTTTGAGACATTAGAAACGTGTTTTGAGGGATTAAAAACATGTTTTAAGGCATTAGAAACGGGTTTTTAGGCATTAGAAACGGGTTTTGGGGCATTAGAAACCGATTTTGGGGCATTAGAAACGGGTTTTGGGGTATTAGAAACGGATTTTGAGGCGAGTCACGGCCGGCGGGGTTTGAGGTGTTCATCGCCAGACCCACGTGGGTCTCGCCAGACCCGTGGCGTGGGTCCGGCTTGAGTCTTGCTGCCTACAGGTTTTTTTTTCTTTGATTTGGTGTGATTGTTCTCACTTTTATTTTTTACATTTTTTTTTTAAATTGATGATGTGCCACATAGTAATTGGAGGCTACAAAATAAGTGTTATCAGGATGGACCTGATAGTAGGGGCTTTTTTTTTTTCTCAGAATGTCACCGGGCTTTTATGGTTAACATTTTTTTTCTTTTAAGATAAGATTTATGGGCAAAGTAAGAAGAAATCTAACCAAGCTAACAGAAACAAATAACCATACTAGGATGAAACAAGATCAAGGGATAGCCCTAGGATTCATGGTTGGACACCAACACAACCCTGTTTCAACTTGTTTAATATAAATGGGTTAAGTTGACACAAATTCATGATGTAGCCCAATCAACACAATTTCATATCTTATATTAATTATACACATTCAAAACTAGATTTACGACAAAATCAATTTGATAACAGATTTTCATAGCCATAATTAATAATTACCTTTTAATTTAATTATACGGGATATGCGGGTTGACACAAAGTTGATTCGTTTATTAATTGTGTATATATATCAGAATGAATCTGTTTCCATTTTGACCAAAATCGCATTTCACTATTTCTTTACTAATCGATGGTGCATGTGCATGTTCACTATTTCTTTGCTATTTTGTAAATTGTTGAGAAAATATAATTTTGGCTGAGATACACACACATTCTTGCAGTGATGCATGGTCTATGCTTTTGGAAATCCATTATTTTGTTTTGGGGTCTTTCAATGTACATGGTGACTGACTTGATTCAACCTTCTTCTTCCAATTCAAAATGTTCTGCAGCATTTACTGCGCTCAAAAGTTGTGCATGTCCTTTCTTTCTTTCTTCTTCTTTTTTTTTTTTTTTGTTTTTTTTTTGTTTTGGATGAATGAAAATGTGCATGTCCTTTCATTCTTGTACACGTTAAAAAATCTTCACCTACATTTTCTCTCTCAATCTTTCAAAGCCTTCGTTTGGAACGTTAGATTGATGTGAATAGTAATATTACTTATTTTAGATAACAGCTAAGGTTCTTACCTTCATTTTCTTTTTAAAAAAATAATGAAAAGTCTACATAATTTTTTTAAATTACTACCAAATAGACAATGTTCTCTCAAACTTTCAATTTCGACAATGTCTCCTCTCAAACTACCAAAAATTATCAATGTCCCTCATAATGATGAAAATACCCTTAATAAAATTAAAATAATTTTAAAAAAAAACTAAATCTAAAAATTAAGAAAAAAAAATGAAAAGGATTGAAAATTCAAAAAAAAAAAAAAATCGTTTTTGTCAAAAAAAAAATAAAATTTTGTTTTGATTTTATAGGGGTATTTTTGTCTTTTTACTAGCCTTGGGGGGACATTGTCAATTTTTT
>NC_081543.1:36132873-36264128 GCF_901000735.1 Corylus avellana | reverse complement strand
CTCCAAGAAGAAGACGGCGGATATGCATATGTGACGACGAAGGCGATGACGAAACTCCTCTACCATCTTCTGCAGGGGAAGCTTCTACAGCAAGAAACTCTGCGATGATGGGGCCGCCTGCTGCTTCGCAAGAGAAGGATTCTGGTAGAGAAGCTGCTCGTCTCTTCCGTGCCAGGTTGCCTGACGAAGAAGCACACACTTCTAATCTTCCTCCGCCTGAGAATAAAGTTGATGGAAGAAGCGGCGAAGGCGCTGCAAATCATAAGGTTGATGAACGTAGTGGTGGTGAAGATGAGAATCGAAGAAATTATGAACCGAATGGATCTTTAACACAGAGCCAAAGGGTTTTGATTAATCCAAGAATCCAGAGGGTTTTGACAGATGTTGATACTGAGATTGGACTCTTGAATTCCATTATTGACTACTACGCAACAAATGGGATGTACCCATTTCATGATCACATTCCTTTACATTATTTCATTACGGATTGGCTTCAAGTCGATATTCCTCAAGAATATTGGAAGGTCCTGAAATTGAGGGATAATTGGAGTTAAATCAATTTGATGGAGGAAGTGGCAGAGCTTTTACTGCTGCATCATCATCACCGGGTTATATGTTTTGCAAGTCAAGAATTAAATGATCTTCTACATGTACATGGTGACTGACTTGATTGATGAGATTTGAATATAAAATCACGTGTTCTGGAGTTTCTTCTTCCATTGCAAAATGCTCTGCAGCTTCACTGCGCTCAATTTTCTTCGTTCTTTTGATATTTCAATGACATTACAGCATAACATCTAAGCCAAATCTTAGTAGAGTTTATTTTTTTTCTTTTCCTTAAATAAAATACACAGAATCATAAACAATGAGGGGAGGCACAAAAAACTATCTGGAGAAATCTATAAGATCTTCCATGTTCTTTGCATCTCCGGAGCGCCACTTCTTGCATTGGATCCCCCTGTTTTGTATTGGATCCCCTGTTTTGCTCCTCAACATGTAAGGCTAGTTCATAGGCGGCGTCAATACTCCCAACCCACACTGCGAGAAATGATTGGTGCCAATAATTCGCCCCTATTATATTTTTCTACAACAAATTCAATATATTATTCAATAGATTTGTGGGGTTCACTACAAACTTATGTAGGGTTCACATAAGTCTACAAATCTAATAGTTGATTTATAAGATAAGATTGTGAATATATAGAAAAAATATTGACACCGATCATTTCTCATTTATAAATGACACGTGTCACATAAATTTGCATGATGGGATAGAAAAAATATTGACATGAATCATTTCTCATATGATTATATGGATTGAATTAAATAAGATTAATTTATTAAATAGGGTAGATTGGAGTTGACATATATAATTTTATACAGGTTAACATAAATTTGACTCATTTATTAGTCGTGTCTAACCCGATGGAACTGTTTTTGACATAATCTTATAATTTTGTACGGAATGGTCAAACATTGCCATCCAAATCTAAACTTAAGGTTTGTATATAAACCCCCCTGGGCCCTTCCCCCTTCCTCTCTATCTTTCTTTGTGACCGTTACATTGAAAGTTTTTGAAATTTAGAGGAGTTTTTTCAAAACTTGCAGTAGTTCGAAGATCTAAAGTGAATTTGAGAATATTTTCAACAAAATTAGCCATTGTGCTCTATTTCTAAATGTACATGCTGATTGATTTGATTCAGCTTCTTCTTCCAATGCAAAATGTTCTGCAGCTTTTACTGCGCTCAAAAGTTCTGCATGTTCTTTCTTTCTTCTTCTTGTACAAACTACAAAATCTTCTTCAACTTTTTCTCTCTATCAATCTTTCAAAGCGCTCATTTGGAATGTCATGTGGATGTGAGGAATATCATTACTCATTTTAGAGGACGGTTAGTGTTCTTTACTTCATTTTCTTTTTTTAAAAAATATACTTCTTTCCTGATTTTAAGAACAAATTAATTGGTTTTGTTAGTGTTAAAATAGGTTTTACTTCCTATTTTCTAATATTTTATTTTTGGGAAGAGTCCCTATACCTCCCTCAAACTATCATTTGAAAATGTCCCCCCAAACTTTAATTGCTACAATGTCCCTCCTAAACTACAAAAAATTGTCAATGTCCCCTATAATGAAAACAATATCCTTAATAAAATTAAAAAAAAATATATATATATATATATATATATTTTTAAAATATATCTAAAAATTTTTTTAAAAAAATTGGGAGTAGAAATTTTTTTAATAAAAAAAAATCATTTTTGTTAAAAAAAATTAATTTTTTTTTGTTTTTGTTTTTTTGTTTGTTTTTTTTTTTTTTAATTTTTTTTTTTTTTTTTAATTTATAAGGTTATTTTTGTTTTATTAACAAATATTTAAGGTCATTGTTGTCTTTTTGTTAGTCTTGGGGTACATTGTCAATTTTTTTGGTAGCTTGGAGAATATTGTTCCAATTAAAAGTTTGACGGGGAGTAGGTGACTTCACCTTATTTTTTATTGGTGTCCTTGTTTTAGAATCCATTTAATAACTTTTTTTAATTAGGGGTCAACTAGGATTTTGATTGTATCCTAGTAATCCTACTAGGCTACTAAGAACAAACAAATATAGTCTTTGAATATGTTGGAGTATTATATTTATGGTCAAACAAGAGAAATCAGACAAGAGTGTTAGAAACCACAAAGTTCGGCAGCTGCATGAAGATACGTAGCAGTACTGATTATCTTCATCGACGTGATCTTAGCCATTCACACTCCTACTCAATGTTGAACTCTCTGTTTCTGTTGTAATCATTTGAATTTCAATCAGTAGTTGGTTGTAGTTATCTGAATATTTGAAACTCCAGTCATTGATGTTTAGGCAAACTCTGTGTTCGTATTGGGTTCAGAAGTCTCTCAAGCATTGCCTTCGTTTCGATAAAAACACCCCCTCCGATCCCCCTTCTCTCTCTCTCTCTCTCTGTTTCTTCTCTGTGGTGTAAAAGATCTCCATTCCAAGAAGACGGCAATATGTAAAATTCTTTTTCAATATAGAAGAAGATTTAATTACTATAAAATGATCCATTAAGATCTTGATCCGCCCTCCATATGGTTCTGACTTGTTGTATATATATATATAGCCTGATTCAGCCCAGTTGGTTTGGCACCGTTTCTTTTAGCAAAAATTAACTCTGTTTCCTTGATAACCCTTTTCTCTCGAAGTGAAAAAAAATGTCAAACCAAAGGCAAGCATCTCCATTGCCAGAAAACTCGGCTGAAGAAGAAGAAGAAGAAGTAGTACAACAACAACAAGAAGATCAGCTAGAAGAAGAAGAAGAAGATAAGAACCTCCAAGAACCCTCTCAAGAACCACCGAGAGGAGGAGGAGATGAAAGAAAGGTAGCCAGTCTACCACCTTCTGCTCAGAAAACTTCCATCGCAAGAAACGGCCCCGTCCGGAAACCATATGTTGCTAATCGTATTGTTACTCGCTCGGTTAGTGCTAATTTGAAGGCCATGAGTCTGAAGGCTTCAAAGAAGCTTGATTCTCCCCGCCAGCCTTTGGGAACTCCAGCTGAACGTCCATTGGAAAACTCTGCTAAAGATGGCGTCTCTCAGGGGAAGGAGAAGAAGATAAAGGATAAGGTTCATGGTGAAGATGGTGAAGGTGAAGATGAAGGTGAAGAAGAAGAAGATAAAAACCTCCAAGAACCCTCTCAAGAACCAACAGATGGAGGAGATGAAAGAAAGGTAGCCACTCTACCACCATCTGCTCAGAAAACCTCCATCGCAAGAAAAGGCCCCATCCTGAAACCATGTGCTGCCAATGCTATGGGCTCAGACCCAATTAAAGAAATGATTACTCGCGCCATTCACGAAGCTCTTGCCAGCTTGGGTGTTCCCGTTCCTGTTCATGATGCCGAAGAAGAAGATTCCAATCCCATAATGCTTAGGCGCGCCATTTACTTCGCGAGTATTTGGAAGGCCAACAGACTGGCTTCAAACAACTTCTTGGATTCTGTCCCCCCGCCTTTGGGATTTCCAGATAAACGTCCATTGGAAAACTCTGCTAAAGATGGCGTCTCTCAGGGGAAGGAGAAGATGATAAAGGATAAGGTTCATGGTGAAGATGGTGAAGAAGGTGAAGGTGAAGGTAAAGATGGTGAAGGTGAAGATGGTGAAGATGGTGAAGATGGTGAAGGTGAAGGTGAAGATGAAGTTGAAGGTGGTGGAGAAGAGAATCCAAGAGAAGATTCTGCTTCAATCTAAGATAATGTAGGGTTTGATAATAGAATCATTTTTTCTCGGTTTCCTGTTTTGCCTCTTCTTTTGTTTCTGGATTTCTTCAACTTTTTGGTCCAAATGAGACGGAGAAACTGCATTTAATGGTGGAGCTTTCAAGTCAATTAGATGAATTAGGAGTTTTCAAGTCTTTTAATTTATTGAAGCATTCATCCATTAACTTTGTTTTTCTTTTCATAAGGTGTATCGATTGGGACGTGTAATCAACAAGAAATTCCATAAATTCAACACTAGAGTCCTCCATGTTAAACTATCGTTTTTTTACTTTTGTGATTGAAAGTGCCAAAGCTTCGAGTCATTTTCTTTGAATTTGAAAGCTATAATTCCCAACTTAATACAAAGGTTATGGCACAGTATATGTTGGAATCGGGTGATCCCACAGTAAGATACATTGCAAGTGAATGAAGCTCATGGCTTTTATTCCAATTAGTAGTGATCATTCAATAGTCTCAAGGAAATCTTCAAAGTTAATTGACATTAGAGGTGAAAAAATGGTTACGGCTAGCGGTTATCGGTTCAACCGCCTAGGCGGCTAGTAAAATGGGCATAACCTCTTTCGCTAACAATTGGTTATTCATTATTTCATGTGTATATATATATATGCAGTTAACGGTTATCAGTTTTTTCAAATCCTAAATTGTGTTGCTAGGGGCCGACATGCAAAATATATATATATATACCTTATAAATTATTATTTTTTACTTTCATATATATTTTTTTCCTTATGAGTTGGGGGTAGGCCATGCCCTATATGGGCCACCCCCTTCCTCTGTCCCTACATACAACCCAATCCACTTTTGATATTTTTTAGCCAGGCTCAAAAGTTTGGCCCATCAAAATTGATTTGAAGGTTTTTGAGGCATCTAATTTCAATAAGAGAAATGTTGCACCTACATACTATTATTGTCACACTCATGAGTGCATACTTCTTAACGTAGCAATAATAATCATTAAATTTTGGATTAAGTGATTTCTTATACATTATTTATTTAATTTGTAATTCTTTGTTTTGTAGAAAATTTTCATGATTTCTTATACATTATTATTTTTTAATTATTTAAAATTTTGAGTTGCTCATCTTGCTGTCATGAAAAGGAAGTTTTGATCTTTTTAGAGTAATCTGTATTTTTTTTTTTTTTAGAAAACTTTTTATCAGGACATCCTGATAACACCCCTTTTACATCCCCCAATCAATAATTGACATATAAGCAAAAACATAAAAAGTGCATAAAAATAAGTTAGACCAAAATACACTAGATTTTAGGGTGATAAAATCCCTAAAGGGTTAACTTTTCACCTCTTGGTTTTAGTTTTGAATTCAAAAAGGAGTTTTAAGGCATTAGAAACGGGTTTTGAGGTATTAGAAACGAGTTTTAGAGCATTAGAAAAGTGTTTTGAGGTATTAAAAACATGTTTTGAGGCATTAGAAATGAGTTTTAAGGCATTAGAAACAGGTTTTGGGGCATTAGAAACTGGTTTTGAGGTGAGTCACGGCCGGCGGGGTTTGAGGCGTTCATCGCCAGACCCATGTGGGTCTCGTCGGACCCGTGGTGTGGGTCCGGCCTGAGTCTTGCTAGCTACAGGTTTTTTTTTCTTTGATTTGGTGATTGTTCTCACTTTTATTTTTTACATTTTTTTTTTTTTTTTTTTTTAAATTGATGATATGTCACATAGTAATTGGAGGCTGCAAAATGGGTGTTATCAGGATGGACCTGATAGTAGGGGCTTCTTTTTTTTTTTTTCTCAGAATGTCACCGGGCTTTTACGGTTAACATTTTTTTCTTTTAGGATAAGATTTATGGGCAAAGTAAGAAGAAATCTAACCAAGCTAACAGAAACAAATAACCATACTAGGATGAAACAAGATCAAGGGATAGCCCTAGGATTCATGGTTGACACCAACACAACCATGTTTCAACTTGTTTAATACAAATGGGTTAAGTTGACACAAATTCATGATGTAGCCCAATCAACATAATTTCATATCTTATATTAATTATACACATTCAAAACTAGATTCATGACAAAATCAATTCGATAACAGATTTTCATAGCCATAATTAATAATTACCTTTTAATTTAATTATACGGGATATGCGGGTTGACACAAAGTTGATTGATTTTTTAATCGTGTATATCATGATGAATCTGTTTCCGTTTTGACCAAAATCGTATTTCACTATTTCTTTATTAATCGATAGTGCATGTTCACTATTTCTTTGCTATTTTGTAAATTGTTGAGAAAATATAATTTTGGCTGAGATACACACACATTCTTGCAGTGATGCATGGTCTATGCTTTTGGAAATCCATTATTTTGTTTTGGGGTCTTCTAATGTACATGGTGAGTCGGTCACTGACTTGATTCAGCTTCTTCTTCCAATGCAAAATGTTCTGCAGCATTTACTGCGCTCAAAAGTTGTGCATGTCCTTTCTTTCTTTCTTCTTCTTCTTTTTTTTTGTTTTTTGTTTTGGATGAATGAAAATGTGCATGTCCTTTCATTCTTGTACAAATTAAAAAATCTCCACCTACTTTTTCTCTCTCAATCTTTCAAAGCCCTCATTTGGAATGTTAGGTTGATGTGAATAGTAATATTGCTTATTTTAGATAACGGTTAAGGTTCTTACCTTTATTTTCTTTTTAAAAAAATAATGAAAAGTCTACATAATCCTTTCAAACTACTACCAAATGGATAATGTTCACTCAAACTTTCAATTTCGACAATGTCCCCTCTCAAACTACCAAAAATTGTCAATGTCCCCCCTAATGATGAAAATACCCTTAATAAAATTAAAATAATTAAAAAAAAAACTAATCTAAAAATTAAGAAAAAAAATGAAAAGGATTGAAAATTCAAAAAAAAAAAAAATCATTTTTGTCAAAAAAATTAATTTTGTTTTGATTTTATAAGGGTATTTTTGTCTTTTTACTAGCCTTGGGGGACATTGTCAATTTTTTGGTAGTTTAGGGAAGACATTGTCATAATTAAAAGTTTGGAGGAGACATTGTTAATTTAGTGGTAGTTTGAGGGAGTATGTTGACTTGACCTTAAAAAAATATATATATATTTCTTTCCTGAATTTAAGAATAAATTAATTGGTTTTGTTAGTGTTAAAATAGCGTTTTACTTGTCTACAAGACTACAAGGGGTAGGTCACTCGGATGTGGACCATGCCTTATGAAGCGGATATCACTAGTTCAAATCTTCCATCCTCTTCTTGTTTGAACATGTCAAAAAAAAAAAAAAAGTTTTACTTACTATTTTCTAATATTTTATTCTTTTTATTGGTGTCCTTATTTTAGGATCCAATATTTAATAAATTTCATTAATTAGGGGTCAAGTAGGATTTTGATTGTATCCTACTAAGAACAAACATATATACTGTTTGAACAAGTTAGAGTATTATGATCAAACAAGAGAAATCAGACTAGAAACCACAAAGTTTAATAAATTTAAAGTTTTATAAGTTTAATATGTTTAATAAATTTCATAGACATAAATCTCTGTGTTTTATGTCTATCTCTCTGTTTCTGTTGTAATCATTTGAATTTCAATCAGTAGTTGGTTGTAGTTATCTGAATATTTGAAACTCCAGTCTTTGATGTTTAGGCAAACTCTATGTTCGTATTGGGTTCAGAAGTCTCTCAAGCATTGCCTTCGTTTCGATATAAACACCCCCTCCGATCCCCCTTCTCTCTCTCTCTCTCTGTGTTTCTTCTCTGTGGAGTAAAAGATCTCCAATCCAAGAAGACGTAATGGCGCGGGAGGAAGAAGAACACGGCCAAACAAAGGTGACGACTCCTCGACCATCTTTTGCTGGGAAAGCTTGTAATAAAATGATGGAGGATAAGGCTGATGGGCGAAGAGGCAGAGGCGATGAGAATCCAATAAATGAATTGCCCAATGAAGAAGAAAGAAAGTCTACCCGAAGACGGAAACGAAGCGCCCGATCATTCTCTGAAGAAAAATGCAGAGGAGAAGCGAATAAAAGAATAAGTTCTTCTGCAGGGAAAGATTCTAGTGCAAGAAACTCCGCAATGAATCCACCTGCAGATGAGAATCCAAGAAATGAACCGATTGGTGATTTTGTGGAGAGGGTTTGGACAGATGTTGATACAGAGATTGGATTCTTGAATAGCATTATTGACTACCACGTAATAAAAGGGGAATACCCTTTTCATAATTTGGAAGCTTTGGATGATTTTACCGAGAATTGGCTTCGTCATCGTGTCGATGTTCCTGATCAATATGAGCAATTAATTAATGTAGTTAGAAAGCTGAGGAGGAAATACTTGTTGACAATGGCAAGGAGGGGTCCGAGAGGGGATTTTGCAGATCCTCTCGTTCAAACAGCATTCGATTTGGCGTTTAGATTATGGGGTGATGGAAGTGGTAAACAATATTGGCTGAGTCTATATACAGCATGCACCTCAACGAGATGATTCAAGTGGCACAACTTCTAGTGGATGAATTCAAAGTTGATGGAGGAGAAAATTGACAAAACTGTTATTTTAATTATGCATGTGAGTTGAGGTCACTAGTTCGAATCCCATTGTGCATGTGTGTTTTAATTTTCCTTTTTAATAAGGACTAGGTTTTCCTTTTTTCTATTGAGAAATGCTTGGTTTCATTAAAAAGTCTATCTTTTGGCCATTTTAATTTTAGGTAGCATGACCTATTTTCATTTTTTTTGTGACATGGCCCATTAAAATCTATTAATTTTAAAATAGGTCATGCCACCTATGATTAAAATGGCCAAATAATGGACTTTTTAATGAAACCAAGCATTTTTCTTTTCTATTAGCATTATATTTTCTTTTTTTAATAAGGATTGAGTTTTTCCTTTCCTATTTGCTTTTTCTTTTCCTTGTTAATTGAGGAGGGCATCTAGTCTTTGTTATTTTTAGAATTCACTTTATATTATCAATTAAATTTAAGTCTTTCAGAGTTATTTCTCTGTTTGCTTATTTGGAGCACTTGTTATTTTTTCTCTTTCTATACGCTGTCAGAACAATCTTAATTCTGCCCGACACCAAAAATTGTCTTCTTCATCAGCACCTCGATGGTGCATGTTCACTATTTCTTAATTTCCTATTTTGTAAATTGATGAGAAAAATACAATTTCCTATTTTGTAGATAGGAGATACACACACATTCTTGCAATGATGCATCAGCATGGTATATGCTTTTGGAAATCCATTATTTTGTTTTGGGGTCTTCTAAATGAACATGGTGATTGACTTGATTCAGCTTCTTCTTCTTCTTCCAAAGCAAAATGTTCTGCAGCTTTTACTGCACTCAAAAGTTCTGCATGTCCTTTTTTTTTTATTATTATTATTTTTTATTATTATTATTTTTTTATGACTGAAAATGTGCATGTCCTTCCATTCTTGTACAAACTACAAAATCTTCTTCTACTTTTTCTCTCTGTCAATCTTTCAAAGCGCTCATTTGGAATGTCACGTGGATCTAAAGAGTAGCATTATTCATTTTAGAGGACGGTTAGGGTTTTTTACTTCATTTTCTTTTTTTTTTTTTAAAAAAAAATATACTTCTTTCATGATTTAACAATAGATTAATTGGTTTTGTTATTGTGTTAAAATAGGGTTTTACGTACTATTTTCTAATATTTTTTTTTTGAGAAAAGTTCACATACCCTTCAAACTACCATCCAATTGACAATGTCCCCCAAACTTTTGATTACCATAAGGATAGAGTTTTTCTCCAAACTGGATTGGAGAAACTTCCTCTAACTCAGTTTATAAAAATGACATGTCTCATTTGAATATGTGAGATGCATATTTTTTTTAATAGACAATATTAAAAACTTATGTGCATCTCACATGTTATTAAAAAAAGGACACATGTCATTTTTATAGATTAAGTTGAAGGAAATTTCTCCAACCCAGTTAGGAGGAAACTCTGTCCTTACCATAATGTCCCCCCAATCTACCAAAAATTGTCTGCCCCTAATGACAAGACTATCATTGATAAAATTAAAATTATTTTAAAAAATAAATCTAAAAATTTGTTTTTTTTTTAAGAAAAAAAAGAAAAGAAAATGGGAGTAGAAATTTTTTTATTGAAAATATCGTTTTTGTTAATTTTTTTTTGTTTTGTTTTTGAATTTATAAGGGTATTTTTGTTTTATTGACAAATATTTAGGTTCATTGTTGTCTTTTTGTTAGCCTTGGGAGTACATTGTTAATTTTTTAGTAGTTTGGGAGACATTGCCCCAATTGAAAGTTTGGGAAAAATGTTGTCAATTGTGTGGTAGTTTGAAGGGGGTATTATCCTTTATTTTTTATTGGTATCCTTATTTTAGGATCCATTTAATAAATTTCATTAAGTAGGGGTCAACTAGGATTTTGATTGTATCCTACTAAGAACAAACATATTATACTCTTTTGAATATGTAAAGAGTATTATGGTCCACAAGAGAAATCAGACTAGAAACCACAAAGTTATCTTAGCCATTCACACTCCTACTCCTACTGAATGTCTACCTTGTTGGGAAATTAGGCACTGCTAATTCCTCTCAGGATCTTGGGATCCAATCTGTCAAGAAAAACAACAACACACAAGTACGGTAAATAGTATTTTACCAAAGATACAACTCAGTACGTTCCCAGGTAAGATTGGAGGAGTCACACCGGTCTCACTTAAAATCTAATATTTCCTGGACAGAACATACACGTGTATTTTTGATTAGTACTATAAACATGCACAAACATACACAAGACAAGAAATTTATACCTGGTTCGGCCAACACTGCCTATATCCACTGAGTTGCAGAGATTTCACTACTTTGGGAGAAAATAATAGGGAGACTTTACAAGAGATATTTCAGAGAGAGATTGTACACAACTCTTCTTTGTTGTGATCTGCAATTCTTATATCCCTAACATTAGACTTATCTCTCTATACCTTTTTCTCTCAACCTTTCCTTCTTTTTCTCTCTCTATACTTTTCTTGTCTTAGCTTTTTTGAAACATTGAAGCTTGATGCTCCTTATATAAGTGTAGAAGGGTTGGTGAGAAACATGAAAGTCCATAGTTGTTGCAACAACTATACACTATTCCTTTGACGGCTTGGTTGGTGCAACAACCTTTCACTATTCTTTTGACGTCTTCTAGAAGATACTACCATAGTTTACTCGTTTGGCTCCATTTTTCAACATACCTCTCTGTTTCTGTTGTAATCATTTGAATTTCAATTTGTAATTATATTTGAAACTCCAGTCTTTGATGTTTAGGCAAACTTTGTGTTTGTATTGGGTTCAGAAGACTCTCAAGCATTGCCTTCTAACCATAAGGTTTCGATATAAACACCCCCTCCAAATGCTTTTGGAAATTCAGTAATTACTGTATTTTATTTTGGGGTCTTCTAAATTAATGTAGATGCTGTTTTTCTTCCAAATTAAAATGATCTGCAACTTTACGAAATTTTAGGTTCTAAGCTTACTAAATTTAGGCCGTTTCTTGCATCGAGTGGTTTGAAAAATATCATGGTGGTATGTTAAATTATATTTTTTCCAAAAAAAAATTGCGTATGAAGGAGAGAGAAATTTGGTTTAAAAATGGAACTAAAATTGAGTTTAAGTTGTGGTTGTATCACACCTCTAAAATTATATATATCAACTCCGAGATGTGATATCATTTTCCATAATTTTATACAAGTAGACAGAAATTTGACTCATTTACTACTCGTGTCAAACCCGATGGAACTGTTTTTGACATCCAAATCTAACCACAAGGTTTCTAACTTTCTATATAAGCCCCCCTCGGCTCTTCCCCCCTTCTCTCTCTCTCTCTCTCTCTCTCTGTGAGTGCAAAATGTCTGAACAAAGTAAAAGATCTCCGATCCAAGAAGACGTGGCGCCAGAGGAATTAGATGCTCTGAATCTCCAAGAAGACAACGGCGAAACAAGGGTGACGACTCCTCTACCATCTTCTGATGGGGAAGCTTCGACTGAAAGAAACTCGGCGATGAGCCCGCAGACTGCTGCTTCCCAAGAGAAGGGTTCTGGTAAAGAAGCTGCGCGTCCCTTCCATATTGCCAGGTTGCTTGATGAAGAAGCAGACAATTCTTCGGCTAAGGCAGATACACTTCCCCTCAAGAAAATGATTTCTTTTCGTAGAAATGAACCGAATAAAGAAGAATTAACTCTACCACATGCTGCTTCAAAATCTGTCAACTCACAAGAAAAATGCAAGGGAGAAGAGGATGAAAGAAAGGTGGTTAATCTCAAGGGTAGCTCATTCAGCTGGGGATTGTGCCTCAAGAAAATTGCCCGGACTTTTCCCTCCTTTCGGGGCCAATTATTACTTATTGAGAAAAAAGAAAGAAACTCCGAAATGAACCCACCTGCTGCTTTGCAAGAGACTGGTTCCTCTCTTGACTGGCTCCTCATTTCTTCGGCAATGCAAGTTAAATGTCCCCCCAAGATGAAATTTTGTGTTAGTGGAAATGAGAAAAAGATGGAGGATAAGTTTTATAAACATAGTGTTGGTGAAGATGAGAATCCAAGAAATTATGAACCGAATCGATCTTTTACCCAGATCCAGATATGGGTCTTTTTTAATCCAATATATCAAGAGAATGAAACTTTTACCCAGAGGGTTTTGAGATATGTTGACACTGAGATTGGACTCTTGAATGCCATTATTGACTACCACGCAACAAATGGGATGTACCCATTTCATGATCGCAATCATTTACCTAAATTCATCACGGATTGGCTTCAAGTCGATATTCCTGAAAAGGAATTAATTGTTCTAGTTCAAGACCTGAGGAAGAAATACTTGAGTAATATGGAAAGGGAGGGTACGATTGTGCGTTTTGCAGATCCTCGCGATCAAATATCATTCAATTTGGCGCATACGATATGGGGTGTTGGAAATGAAGAATATTGGGAGGGTCTGAACTAGAGGGATGATTGGAGTTAATCAATTTACATGTACATGGTGACTGACTTGATTGATCAGATTTGAATATAAAATCACTTGTTCTGGAGTTTCTTCTTCCATTGCAAAATGCTCTGCACCTTCACTGCGCTCAATTATCTTTGCTCTTTTGATATTTTCAATGAAATTACTTTAAAAAAGATCGAGCATGTGTTTTTTTATTTTTTTATTTATTTTTATTAGAGAGCATGTGAAATTGAAAATGGTTCCAAACGATGCAGCAGCAACAAGATATATGTTTTAGAATGCAAGTTTTTGAGTGTGATTGATAATTGGATTACGTGAACTTTAAATAGACATCCACTCTTTGATAAACTAATTAATACAAAAGAAAACTAATACAAGTGATAGAATTTAATCAAATCACAATTTACTGCCCGATTCTTGGAAGACAAAAGAGACTTGTTTTCAAATAGATCCTCTTGTATTCAAATAGACTTTAAAAGAGGCTTCCCTCATTCTAGTGACAGAAGCTCCTCCTTCTCTCTAGGTAGAGAATACACCACCTCCTTGTGAGGTTTTCCACTACCATCGACTGCTCAAACGATGCAGTTATAACTGTCCTGCTAACCACTTTTAACCGCCATCATTTATATATAATAGTATAAATATATATATTAAATATTTTATATCAATAATTTTTTCATTTGTATTTGGATTAATGGATTTGCACGATTTATGACTGTATGTGAAATATATAATGTGGTATGTGATGTTTTAGGCTAAGCCTTATTCAAAAATATTGGCTAGCTCCAAAAACATGTTTTTTTTTTTTTTTTTTTTTTCATCTTTTTTGGAACATTTTGGCCTTAAACCCTTAAAATAAGCCCATAAAATAGTCCAATTCCATAAACACAAGCCCAAAAAATAGGCCAATTTAAGGCCAAAAACATTTAAAACGCCCAAAAGCCCATATAAAAAAAGCCGCCGATGATTGGATTGAATAACTATTAACCGTTTGGTATAATAAAATAACTGATAACCGCTTAGGCGGTTGCGGTTATTAAAAATCAATAACCGCCCAAGGCGGTTGCGGTTATAGCCAATAACCACCGGTTATAACCGTTTGAACACGCCTAACCATCGGCATGGTTTTTTGGGGAGGATGGATATATTTCCTTCTCCCCTCTCTTTTCTTCTTCTCTGGCTTTCGTTTTTCCTTTACTGTCTTCATTTTTTTGTTGCCCAACGCCTACACACTGTTTTTGCTCCATCCTCCGCCGCCCACTGTTCCACTGCCCTGGGTTGCTCGCCTCCTTCCCCTTTTGGCTGCTCGCCACTCAACATCCTCCATGATGCAGCCCGGATCTCCTTTGGTTCATAGATGGGTTTTGTTAAAACTCCGATCTACTTTCCTCAGGCTGACCCGGGCCTACACGCGCCACTCCATCATCAGCACCGGCTTCTTAGCTTTTCACCGACACCTCACGATCCGCCGCCAGCACAGCATGCACCGGAGCGTGAGCTCTATGCGCCTGAGTGTGGATTTCATGCGCCGGGGCATGTTCCTCACGCCCCGGGCAGTAGCCTCCTCCTGCCGCTCCTCCACCGTCACCACCGTCATCCCAGCTCTCCACCACCACCATCTGATCTGCTGCCAGTATTGCACGTGCCGGCACGTGTTCCCCTCCCCCTAGACAGTGTACCCCTCCAGCTGCTCCTCCACCTTCACCGCCACTGTTGGTTGCTTGGTTTTTTGTTGTATTTCCGCTGTTTGTATTTATTTTTCTGTGTTTTCCTTTGTTTCCATGTATTTCCTGTTGTTTTGTTTGGGTTTTGTGGGTTTTAGTCTCCACACAGTATTCCCTTCCCATCGGTCCCAGATTCGGATCTAAGCAGTGCCTTTCCTATAGTGGCTTCCTTCGGGTGGTTGGTGTTGTTCTTTGCTGCAAGTGCAAATGGGTTTGGACCTCATGGCATTCTTATACCTATAATTAGGGTTTGTAGACCTCATGAGGTTTATGACTCTTCTTGGACTTCTTTCGCTTTTAAAATCGCTTTATGCAGTCACTTGGAGAGGACCAGGCTAATTATTTGGCCAATTTCCTACTTTGTTCTGGTTACCTGCACAGTTTATTTCTCTGTTTTGGTCTATTGTAGGGGAGCCCACCCCTTTTCGGTATTTTGATCACTTCTAACATTTTCCCAATTTGATTAGAAAAAAAAAAAAGGAAAAAAAAGAAAAAGAAAAGACAAGTCTCCTGCTTGGCTGCTACTTAATTCACATATGACCCTTGAACATAAAGATTAAAACTACTTCATGGACATATTATACTACCTTCTTAAGTCAGAATTTTAGTTAAGAGGAGTCAAGATTAAAAAAATTAAGTTAAACAAAATTACTCAAAAAAAATTAAAAAATATAACTAACTAAAGAAATAAGCATTTCAACAAAATTTAATTATTATTTAGAACATGTAAATATAACTTGCAATTTATTTGTCATGCCTAACGTTAATTTATTTAGTTGTCTTGGACATAAAAGCGTACATACACATTTTTATTATTTAAAAATAAGAAAGTTTAAACATTTAATTACATACATGAAAAGAGAATTGTCAAAAAATGACTGACTTCTTGTCTGTTTTAAGCAGTTTTTTCAATATTAACCTCTCAATTCTTGAACATAAGATTTCTATGTAAACCCCCCTCGGCCCTTCCCTCCTCCCCTCTCTCTCTCTCTCTCTCTCTCTCTCTCTCTATTTGTGAGTGCAAAATGTCAGAACAAAGTAAAAGATCTCCGATCCAAGAAGACGTGGCGCCGGAGAAATTAGATGCTCTGAATCTCCAAGAAGACGATGGCGAAACAAGGGTGACAACTCCTCTACCATCTTCTGATGGGGAAGCTTCTACTGCAAGAAACTCGGCGATGAGCCCGCAGCCTGCTGCTTCGCAAGAGAACGGTTCTGGTAAAGAAGCTGCTCGTCCCTTCCATGCCAGCTTGAGTGACGAAGAAGCACACACTTGTAATCTTTCTCCGACTTTGGCAACGCCAGCTGAACGTCCCGCCGGTATAAAGATCGTTCCACAGAACAAGAAAATGATGGGGGATAAGAATCCAAGAAATGAATTACCCAATGAAGAAGAAAGAGAGTCTACCCACGATTGGAAACGAAGCGCCCGATCATTCTCTGAAGAAATATGCAGAGGAGAAGCGAATAAAAGAATAAGGTCTTCTTCTGCAGGGGAAGCTTCTAGTGCAAGAAACTCTGCTTCACCAAAAAATAGTCCCCCAAGAAATGAACCGATTGATGTTTTTGTGGAGAGGGTTTGGACAGATGTTGATACAGAGATTGGATTCTTGAATAACATTATTGACTACAACAAAATAAAAGGGGAATACCCATTTCATAATTTGGAAGCTTTAGATGATTTTACAGAGAATTGGCTTCGTGTCGATGTTCCTGAATATGAGCAACTAATTCATGAAGTTAGAAAGCTGAGGAGGAAATACTTGTTGACAATGGCAAGGAGGGGTCCGAAAGGGGATTTTGCAGATCCTCTCGTTCAAACAGCATTCGATTTGGCGTTTATATTATGGGGCGATGAAAGTGATAAACAATATTGGCTGAATCTGAAATATACAGCACCTCAACAGGATGAAGCAAGTGGTACAACTTCTAGTGAATGAATTCAAAGTCCTCTTCTTCTTCAGCACCTCGATGGTGCATGTTCACTATTTCTTTGCTATTTTGTAAATTGATGAGAAAATATAATTTTGGCTGAGATACACACACATTCTTGCAGTGATGCATATGGTATATGCTTTTGGAAATCCATTTTTTTGTTTTGGGGTCTTCTAAATGTACATGGTGACTGACTTGATTCAGCTTCTTCTTCCAATGCAAAATGTTCTGCAGCTTTTACTTGTGCATGTCCTTTCTTTCTTTCTTTCTTTCTTTTTTTTTTGTTTTTTGTTTTGGATGAATGAAAATGTGCATGTCCTTTCATTCTTGTAGAAACTACAAAATCTTCCTCTACTTTTTCTCTTTATAAATCTTTCTAAGCGTGGATGTGAAGAGTAACATTACTCATTTTAGATGACGGTTAAGGTTCTTTACTTTGTTTTCTTTTTAAAAATTCTGAAAAAGTCGACATAATTTCCTCAAACTACCACCCAATTAACAATATTCTCCCAAACTTTCAATTGTGATAATGTTCCCCGTAACTATCAAAAATTGTCAATGTCCCCCCTAATGACAAAAATACTCTTAATAAAATTAAAATATTTTTTTTTATAAAAAAAAAAAACTAAATCTAATTTTTTTTAAAAAAAAAAAAAATCTTTTTTGTTAAAAAAATTATTAGTTTTTGTTTTTTTTTTTTAATTTATAGGGGTATTTTTGTCTTATTGATAAATATTTTGGATCATTTTTGTCTTTCTACTTGCCTTAGAGGTGGACATTGTCACAATTGAAAATTTGGGAGAGACATTATCAATTGAGTGATAGTTTGAGGGGGTATGTGTACTTTATCCAAAAAAATATGAGAAATGTTAGGAATTAATAAGTTTTTCATATTTGGCCCATATTTTCCTATAAATTTAATAAATCAACCATTAGATTTGTGGGGTCTACCATTTACTTATTGAGGTCTACATAAATCTACAAATCTAATGGTTGATTGTAAAGAAACTAGGAGCTAAATATGAAAAAAAAAATATTGACATCTAGCATTTCTCAAAAAATATATATATTTCCAACTTGATTTTAAGGATATATTAATTAGTTTTGTTATTGTGTTAAAATAGGGTTTTACTTACTATTTTCTAATATTTTATTTTTTATTGGTGTCCTTATTTGGATCCATTTAAGAAATTTTTTTAATTAGGGGTCAACTAGGATTTTGATTGTATCCTAGTAATCCTACTAAGAACAAACATATATACTCTTTGAATATGTTAAGAGTATTATATTTGTGGTCAAACAAGAGAAATCAGGCAAGTGTGAGATTAGGTGACTTGTTTTCACAAGTCTTACCGTGGGCACCCAAACCATTGTGGTTACTTTTACATCCCATTACTTATTTTTGACTTACCTTCTTCATGCACGCCCATTTGTCTCTCAATTCATTAAGCTTCTTCTATAAGCTTTGACAAAATGGCTTTGTTGTTAAATGTTTAATTAAATAGTGGATGAATTGAAGTCTTCATCATCATCATTATCTAAATTTATGTACATGTTTAATTAAGTAGTGTTCAGTATTTCTTTCTTATTTTCTTGCACCGATAGTATATGCTTTTGGAAATTTAGTAATTACTGTATTTTATTTTGGGGTCTTCTAAATTAATGTAGATGGTGTTCTTCTTCCAAATCTACTCTGCCCATTTCTTGCATCGAGTAGTTTGAAAAATATCATGGTGGTATGTTAGCAATGAGAATTAAGTATATTTTTATCTTGTTCTTGCTGCCTATATTGAATAATAAGCCTTTTGAAAAGATATATCTTCTTCCAAGTCTACTCTGCCCATTTCTTGCATGGAGTAGTTTGAAAAATATCATGGTGGTATGTTAGCAATGAGAATTAAGTATATTTTTATCTTGTTCTTGCTGCCTATATTGAATAATAAGCCTTTTGAATATATATATATATATATATATATAGATGAATGCAAGTCAAAAAGAATATATATATATATATTCTTTTTGACTTGCATTCATCTGTTAGTGTTTCACATCAACACAAATGGCAAAGGGATGCTCGGCCACCCCTTTAATTGCGTTTTGGCATATGCTTAATCAAAACTTTCAATTGAAACCTTTTAACTGCGTTTCTGGTGAAAAATTAGATCTAAATTTATAGTCCTGTGAGTAAAAACCAATCAACAATATGAATAAAGTAGGAGCAGCCTTGCACTAAGCCAAAACCAATATCACATAAATTCATTAAAACAAAAATAACTCAATTTTTTGCTCTCATTTTGATGATATTTACCGTGCTTCCAACAATGTAATGGAGATTCCATTTGCTGAACATGTTGTATGCTTGCTAGATAAAGGATTTAATTTGTAAAGAAACCGGCTGCCTTGGTTTAGGCAATAAACGGTCACTGCTCAACATTTGAACCACAAACGATATGTTTAGTCTATCTTCCAGTTTTTCTTGCACACATAACAAACCCACATGAAGCAAGCCTTATAAGATATGCCCTGCAACCTCAGAAAACATGCAGGAAAAAGTCTGAACGAACATAGTAAGCCTGCTTTCGCCAATTGAAAATTAACTAACAAGTATTGTTGTCCATACGTCATCATATATATATATATATATATATCAGCAAAATCCAAAGAGCTAGAAAAATAGAAGTGAAATCATACCAGTTCTGAAATGGCCATCCTTATATAGAGGTCTTTTGCCCACCCTCAGCGAATTCTATAATATCAACAAGGCTACCAAACCAAAGCACGCAGCCGCTTCCTTCCCCTCTCACATCTAAACTTGCATATGCTGTGCAGGAGCAATTTTTCAAACACATTCCTTCACATTCCTGGAGGCTCATGATCTTGTTTATACCAGCAAGAAGACGTGTCCGGCAAAAACTAACTTGTTGTCTATATATATAGCCTGGCTCAGCCCAGTTGGTTTAGCACCGTTTCTTTTAGCAAAAACTAACTTTGTTTCCTTGATAACCCTTTTCTCTCGAAGTGAAAAAATGTCAAACCAAAGCGAAACATCTCCATTGCCAGAAAACTTGGAAGAAGAAGAAGAAGTACAGCAACAACAAGAAGAAGAAGAAGATCAACAAGAAGAAGAAGGTGAAACCATGTGCTGCTAATGCTATACTAGCTATGGGCTTAGACCCAATGAATGAAATGATTTGCGCCAGTCTTGACAGCTTGGCCAAGAGTCTGCAGGCTTCAAAGAGCAATGATTATCTCCGCCTGCCTTCGGTAACTCCAGCTAAACGTCCATTCGAAAACTCTGCTAAAGATGGCGTCTCTCAGGGGAAGCAGAAGAAGATAAAGGATAAGGTTCATGGTGAAGATGGTGAAGAAGGTGAAGGTGAAGATGGTGATGGTGGTGAAGAGTGTTAGTATTTTCGTTGGCTTAATTCGGTTCTAAACCAAGAGGCTATTGCCCACAGGCTTAAACACTGATATAGAATGCTCCGAATCCAATCTCCACCATTCATAATGAGGATTCACATGTCATGAACCAAATCATTATTTTGTAGTTGGACCTATTAGATATGATGAAAATTTAATGCTAAAGGACATTCATGTATTGCCTGTTGTAATCTCAATTCAAACATGTTGTTTTTCTTTGCTGCCCTTCTTTGTGTTAATAAATTTTTTAGAAAGAAATTGGTGTTGCAAAGATGTTTGAAATGTTAAAATGGATATATTCTTTAAATGCTCTTTAATTGCTTAATTGAAAATCCTCTTAATTAATTTATGTACCTATGGAATACACTTATCATTCTTGAGTTGATTATCTTTATAATGAACTGTCATTGATCCATTCAAGTATGTGTTATTTTGGAACATTTCATGTATATTATCTCTATGCACTTAAGCTTCAAAAAAGAATGTCAATCCATGACAAATTTGTTATGTTGAACAAACTATATGCATAGGATGGATTTTTTTTTTTTTTTTTTGTGGGTTAAAATTGACCAAATGCTGGTTGAACCTAGAACCTATAAATTCCAGCTCAAACCATTATGTCTTGTATTTAATTTTTATGAAAGACATGTTCTCAAAGAGAAAATTTAAAGTGAAATGTGCAAAATGCCAAAATATTTCAATAAGGGAATTTTCACTGTGTCATTTTTTTGTGCTTGGCTCATCCAAAATTAAATAATCAGGATGTAGCTTTGAGCCTTCTGGTAAGACTAAGGGGGAGAGTATTGAATGAGGGTAACTATGCCCAAGTAAGGTTTGACTTCTAACCTAACAAGCTATGAATTTCTTTCATATGGTTTAGAAGTTTTAATGTGCCTTCTTTGTCAATATTTTTTTGTCCATTGATTGGCTCTTGATTGTGGCTTATCACACACAACACATATAGCATAAATAGTGATAGTACATAATGGCATGACATGAGTTGCAACAATGATTTTGTTTATTCATCTTTTGATACTTTTGCATGCTTTTTGGGTTTTTTTTTTTTTTTTTGCACATTCAACAAGAGTTTCTCCTAATCTGCAATTTTTGATCATTTATTGGATATACTCTTCTTATGAATACTCCTGTTTAAAACATTTTTGCTTTGTTGATATTGAGTCATACATTGGGGGTGAGTTTTGCTGATGTTTCTTCATGATCTTGCATTTTTCATATATATATATATAATCATGAGTTTTGTTTATGTTATTCCTGTTCCACATATGCCTTGATGTATTTTGTGAGGTTTTCAAGAAATATGAAGACCTTTTGTCATTCTGTGACAAAAATTGGGAGTAAATATGGGGGGAGATGATGGGATGTCTCGGCATATTGGTTTTGTCACCAAATTGCCAAAGTGGGAGTTTGTTAGTATTTTCGTTGTCTTAATTCGGCCTGTCCGGACATGCCTTCCACATGTCCGGACAGCAATTCCAAAAACTCAGTTTCTGCTCTGCAAGGCCCTGTCCGGACACCCCGTACGTATTATGCCCAAAAACGTGTTTTTAATGGGCCCAGGTCTAGGGTTTGATGTGTGTATGTGTGTATATATATATATATATAGACTTGGAGATGTACGAAATTTCACCCCAGGTTTCGTGAGAGGCTGTGCTTAGAGAGAAAATCTGTGTAAGCCTAATTATTCCTCTTAAAGGATTTTATTAGTTTCATTGTGCGCTTCATTGAGAAGTCTATCGAAAGGATCCGGTAAAGGAGAATTACGTTGATAAAGATTGTGAGCAAGGAGACAAGTTTGAAGCTTGTTAATCTTACAGAGTCAAGGGCTTGCATAGGGTTGTAAGTATTCCTAGTGTCTGTAATCTCTGGATAATCTTTTGATAGTAATTTCCTGGGTTTGGCTGCCCCGGAGAGATTTTACTTTTAGATTGTTTTCTAAAAGGTTTCCTCTTCGTCACCAAAATCCTTGTGTGTGATTGTTTACTTTGATAAATATTTGTTAATTCTGCATAAACTGTGATATTTATCTGTTTAGAGTTTTTCAAAGAGAATCCAAGAGACGATTCTGCTTCAATCAAGCTAAGATAAATGTAGGGTTTGATAATAGAATCGTTTTTTCTTGGTTTCCTTTTTTGTCTCTTCTTTTGTTTCTGGATTTCTTCAACTTTTTGGTCCAAATTAATCATACGGAGAAACTACATTTAATGCTAGAGATTTCAAGTCAATTAGATGAATTAGGAGGAAAGAATAGGATGCAAATGTGCTCCTTTCTTTATTGAAGCATTCATTCAATAATTAGATTTGATGTTTTTTCATAAGGTGTAACGATTGGGACATGTAATCAACAAGAAATTCCATATATTCAACACTGAAGTCCATGTTAAACTGTCGTTCTTTTACTTTTGTGATTGAAAGTGCCAAAGCTTCGAGTCATTTTCTTTGAATTTGGAAACTAGAATTCCCGACTTGAAGTCCAATAAAGGTTGGAACCGGGTGATCCCACAGTAAGATACATTGCAAGTGAATCAAGCTCATGGCTTTGATTTCAATTAGTAGCGGTAGTCCAATAGCCTAAAGGAAATCTCTAAAGTTAGAGGTGAAAATGAGGTTACGGTTAGCGGTTATCGGCTAAAACCACTAACTTGAACCACTTAGGGGGTTATTAAAATTGGCATAACCGCTTCCGCTAACAATTGGTTATCCATTATTTTATGTGTGTGTGTGTCTATATATATGCGGTTAGTAGTTAAAGGCTATCGGTTTTTCTAAATCCTAAAACCGTTAACCACCTTAACGGGCGGGGGTTCATAATTGCCCGCTATTTCAGCTCTAATTGGCATGTACTAAGACAAAAGTTCAACTTTTAAAATGGAAATCTTCAATTCTAATAATATTAGTGACTTTGGATCTCAATAATATCCTAATAAGGTTGAATCAAGTTATAGCTCAATTGAACTTAAGCGAACGCCTATAGTTCTTACCATCTAGGCACACACGCAAATAGCTACAGTTAATCTCTACCTAAACCCTCACTATCCTGGTTACCCATGTACTCTCGCCAAAGGAAGAAAAAATATTTTGCATGTACTTTACCCCAAATCCTAAATCAATTTTTACTTGCAGTCGGGGTTGCCTCTCGCCTTTAATATTGAAGCCAAAGCGTTAGCCATCAGGTACTTAGTTAGGACCGTGAATGTTTGGGCGCCTAGTGCGTGCATGGCATAGGTCTTAGCCCACGCGCTCATGGCTCAATCATATTGTGGAATATTCCTTGTAGAGTCATACTCGAGGCAAGGCCTTCCCCTAGGTGCGCAGGACGAGCTCGCGTCATGAGGTGCACGGGGCAAGGCAAAGGTCTTTAATCTTTGAGGTTTGATATGGACACAACACAAACCCAACTCAAACCCAACTTCTTTCCTACGTGTCATTTAATTTAATTTTTTTTTTTTTTTTAAACCAAATCAAACCTCTCTAAAAAATTAAATTTTCAGAAATCTAAAAATCCTCTCTCACTCCCTCGCTCTCCCTCCCGCGCTCACCCTCTCTCCTCCGGCGAGTTCATCGGCCACCGGAAATCCCCTCTCACTCCCTCGCTCTCCCTCCCACGCTCACCCTCTCTCTCCTCCGGCGAGTTCTTCGGCCACCGGAAATCCTCTCTCACTCCCTCGCTCTCCCTCCCGCACTCACCCTCTCTCTCCTCCGGCGAGTTCTTCAGCCACCGGCGAAGCTGTCCGTTCGTCGCAAGGTTCTGTCCACTGTCTGTCTCACTCTGGCGACGTCTACAGCCACCGGCGAAGCTCCTGTCTCTCTCTCACTCGCTCTCATTAACCTGCAATTTGAACATAATAAAGCAATGATTGAAAAAAAAAAAATAACTAGCAAAAAAGTGCAAACCCTTTATTTTCCAGTGCATAGGGACACCTGCAAACAATTGCATTTCAAATTCTAGGGGTTCCTACCTACAACACAAACAACTAAAGTTGAGAGAAGTTTTTGAGAAAGGTAATCAAAGAGCAAGATCAAGCTGATAAGTTTTTTTTAAGCGAGTAGATTAACTCAAATGAACATTGTCATTTAATCACAACAATCAGCAGGTTCTACAATACTTTTTAAATCTCCTTGAGATCATCTACTGGGCCCTTGCCATCTGGAGTATCTCCCAAAGGTAGAAGTTCTATTTCACAGCCATTGCAACAAGAACAGTGGACTAGATCTAGTTGTACTCAAGTATAACATTTGAGTGAAAGATTTGCATAACTTCTTGATGGGTCCAAACAGTACAGATGGGTTCGTGCACAACACTTGCAAAATATTTTCCATCCAGCATTAAATATTGCAAAGTTTTTTATTTCTTTTCTTGGACTCCTAGATGGATAAGGGCCAGATTTTCAAAGTTATTACTGGCACAACAGCATCAGAATTTTAGTTATGAACAGAGCCTAAACTACATGCTTTCAACTGTTTGCAAATTTTCAATCCAGAGGAGGTGCCTGACCTCGATAAGAGAATTTTTGATTGTTCAACCAAGCCTTAAAGATAAATATTAGAACAAATCCTCATATTTCGAAGGTCCTTTGTATTGTTGAATAGGTTTTGAATCTACCCCAACGACCACTAGGTGCAACAGAAACCTTTTGTCCTAGTTGTGATAGAAGAGACAGATATTTGAGCTGGCATTCGACTATCTATCAAACCCTACTTCAATTTACATGACATAGAATGAAATCATGGTTTAAATACACTTCCATTTTTCTTCAATTTTTTCATATATCTCTTCCTAAGATTCCTACACCTCAATTTCACTAACACTGATATTTCTCCATTGAGCTCTGGCTCAAATGACACTTCCTCCCTGCAAAGAATGGGATTGAGGGTGAAGCGATGGTTCAAGACCCATGGGTGCATGGGTAACTTACCAATGAAAAAACGCTCATATATATTTCTCTCAAAATCTCACATAAGATGTGTAACCCACCTAAACAACAACACTACCACCACCAACAACAATAAATTTGGGACACACTCAAGCTGCCTTGCTTCGCACAGAGTTGGGTCCTTCATAATTGAATCCCAGACCCCAATTCCAAATCTGTACTTTTCTTAACTGAATTCAAATTCACTAAACCCCAAATCCAAAACAATAACAAAACAGCCAAGCAAAAATTTTCTTTCAAATTCCATATAATTGAAAACTCAAATCAACACCCATTTCACCTCAACGGATTCTCCCTCAGCTCGCTTGAACCAGGCGTCTTCTTTCCCAATCTAGAAAAACTAGGATAACTCACTACAAAAGTATACCATTATTGGTGTACCTGAAGGACATATTGTGAAATTCTTTAGTAAGTTGATCAATTTAAATGATAAAACAGGTTTATCCTTGGAACAATGAACAGTGCCATAAGTCTAAAAATTTGATTTGAACAGAGCAATGAGGGCTTTGGATGTTAAATCAGACCTCCTACATCTTCTAGTGCAGATACTAAATGGCCATTTGGACACCAATTGCATGCAAAATAATCAATCCCATTACCATTCATATGAAAAATCCAAGCAAGTAATAAGAAATAAACAGTTTCATTTACAAGAAGATGGCAGTGCAAGAACAGAAATCTAAACCCTAAATACACAAAAATCTAAACCCTAAATCTAAACTCTAAATACACTAAAGCCCTATTATGTTCGAAATTCTTCAAAGCTCTATTCTTCAATGCTTTGAAATTTCACCATGAAATTCAAACCAAAAACTATTTTTCTAGGGCATGAACAAACACAGCCTCAACCAACAAAAAAAGAAATAAAAACCCTTACCCAATAATGTTCAAAAAACAGGAGCCAATAGTGTTCAAAAATCTGAACACACAGAAATCTAATACACTATTCTAGTAGGCAATAGTGTTCAAAAAGCCCTAGATTTTGCACATGGAGGAGAGAAAGGGATTACTTACCGCCGGTTGAGGAGAGAGAAAGCCTTCGGCTTCGCCGGAGTGAGAGAGACAGGAGCTTCGCCGGTGGCCGTAGACGTCGCCGGAGTGAGAGAGACAGAGACGGAACCTTGCGCCGGAGTGAGAGAGACAGGAGCGACGTACGGACAGCTTCGTCGGTGGCCGAAGAACTCGCCGGAGGAGAAAGAGGATGAGCGCGGGAGGGAGACCTAGAGACTGAGAGGATTTTTGGATTGTGAAAGGGGAAAAGACGATGGTATGGTTTAAAATTCAAACTTTTATTTAAAAAAAAAAAAAAAAAAAGACACGTAGGAGAGAAGTTGGTCTTGAATTGGGTTTGTGTTGTGCCTTTAACATTTTTCTAATCTTTAGGTCCTAGGTTCGGCAATGTTAACAGGAATCTCTAGCGGCGTTTTATCATAATGGCCAAAAAAGCTTTATGAAAGACATGGTTGGTGTTTGGCAAGGAAGTCATTATTAATTATTAAACCACTGGAAATGCTCAAAATTAAAAAGGTAAAGTTTACATACCCCTCAAACTACCACTCAATGATAATGTACTCCCTAAACTTTCAATTGTGACAATGTCCCCTCCCCCCCTCCCCAAACTACCAAAACATTGTCATTGTCTCCCTCCCAACTAACAAAAAGATAAAAATGTCCCTATATATTTTTCAGTAAAACAAAAATATCCCTATAAATTAGAAAAAAAAAATTTTAAATTATTTTTTGCAAAAAACGAAAATTTTAATTAAAGAAAAACAATTTATTTTTAATTTTTTCTAAAAACGATTTTTTTTTTTTTTAAAAAAAAAAAACGAAAATTTAAAAAAAGGACCTAGTGTTATACTGGTCCCAATTGTGATGTGGCTTTTAAAATTATAGTTGAATTTGAAATTATCATTATTGACTTTTAATTTATTGGTAATTTTTAAAGGTCTTTAATCTTTAAAAACGAAAATTTAAAAAATATATATATATTTTATTTCTTAAAAAAGGGAATTCATCTCCGTCATTGCATTCCAAAGGAGTCCTTCGAACACACCCATCAGACCAATCTATAAAATTCTTTTCAATATAGAAGAAGATTTAATTACTATAAAATGATCCATTAAGATTAGGGTTGGCAATTTTGACACGACCCGACAATCCGACATGAACACGACACGAAATTAGTGGGTTTGGGTCATAAACGGGTCAACCCATTTATGAGTATCTGGCGGGTCGTGTCACGGGTCGACCCTCGGGTGACCCGCTAGACCCGTTTGTTTGTTTGTTTGTTTGTTTGTTTTTTATCCTAAAAGAAAAAGTAAAAAATGCATACACAGCCTCGTCTCCTCCAGATCCAGAAATCAGAATCGTCCAGACCCTCTCGGCCTCACTCCTCAATCCTTACGCAGCCACGGCCCACGCCACGCTACCGCCGCTCCTCCACTACCGCTCTCTCTCTCTCGCCGCTCCTCCACTCCTCAATCCTCACGCAGCCAAGGCCCATGCCACGCCACCGCCGCTCCTCCACTGCTGCTCTCTCTCTTCCACTGATGTCGCATCCCGTATGGTTGTTGTTCACTTGTTTCAGTTTGCACAGTATGTTGTATTTTTGGGCTGGGCAATTAGTTTAGGCAGAAATGCATTGATCATTTTCCTTATGTGCGTGTGTGTGGGCTTGTGATTGCATTGGATTACTATGGTTTCATGTGTTACTGTCATGCACTCCTGTACTATGGTTTGATTTTCTGCTTGAATGGAATTTATATGAAACAGAGTGCTGCTTCTCTGTATTTGAACAAACCAAATATTTGGAATTTTAGAAGTTTCATTAATGAAAATGAAGGACAAGAGAGAAAGAGAGAGAGAATCATCAAAAATAAATAAATACTTTTTTAGTTAAACGGGTTGTGTCGGTCGTGTCGAACCGGCACGACCCATTATTTTAAACGGGTCTCAGGGGTCGTGTCGGGTGACCCCTGAAAATACCTGTGTCATGTCGAAAGGTCCGACCCATTTATTAAACTGGTTGAATTTGGATATTGCTTAAACGGGTTGCATGTATCCGCAGGTCATAAACGGATCGACCCACGAACCCATTTTGCCTGCGCTAATTAAGATCCTGATCCGCGCTCCATATGGTTCTGACTTCTTGTCTATATATAGCCTGGCTCAGCCTAGTTGGTTTGACGCCGTTTCTTTTAGCAAAAACTAACTCTGTTTCCTTGATAACCATTTTCTCTCGAAGTGAAAAAAATGTCAAACCAAAGGCAAACATCTCCATTGCCAGAAAACTCGGCAGAAGAAGAAGAAGAAGAAGTACAACAACAAGAAGAAGATCAAAAAGAAGAAGAAGAAGATAAAAAGCTCCAAGAAGCCTCTCAAGAACCAACAGGAGGAGGAGGAGATGAAAGAAAGGTAGCCACTCTACCACCTTGTGCTCAGAAAACTTCCATGGCAAGAAAAGCCCCCGTCCATAAACGATGTGCTGCTAATACTACGAACTCAGACCCATTGAAACAAGTTACTCGCGCGGTTTATGTGAGCTTGGGCCTTCCCATTTCTGATGACGAAGGAGACACTTCTCCTGAAGAAGAACGACATATACTTTGTCAGGGTCTTTCCATTTTACTTCAGAACCTCCAAAAACCACCGGGAGGAGGAGATCAAAGAAAGGTAACCACTCAGAAAACTTCCATCGCAAGAAACGGCCCCGTCCGGAAACCATATGTTGCTAATCTTATTAGAGCAGACCCATGGAAACAAGTTACTCGCGCGGTTAGTGCCAGAAGGGTCTCTAATTTGAAGGCCGAGAGTCTGCAGGCTTCAAACAAGTTTGATTCTCCCCGACAGCCTTTGGGAACTCCAGCTGAACGTCCATTCGAAAACTCTGCTAAAGATGGAGTCTCTCAGGGGAAGGAGAAGAAGAGAGTCCAAGATGGTGAAGATGGTGAAGGTGAAGGTGAAGGTGAAGGTGAAGGTGGTGGTGAAGAGAATCCAAGAGACGATTCCGCTTCAATCTAAGATACATGTAAGCTTTGATAATAGAATAGTTTTTTTTTCTTGTTTTCCTTTTTTGCATCTTCATTTGTTTCTGGATTAATTCTTCAACTTTTTGGTCCATTGAGATTTACATAGTATTAATTGTGTTCATCAAGATTGAATCTGCCTGCACTGTAACAATTTCCGTGGTTATAGCAGAATTGGAAAGCAAGGATGGTGCTTGTGTGATCAGCGTCAGAACTCTGTTTCCACTTTCCACATCAATCTTTTGTCAAAATCAGACGGAGAAACTACATTTAATGGTGGCCGGAGCTTTCGAGTCAATTAGATGAATTTAGGAGCAAAGAATAGGATGCAAATGTGCTCCTTTCTTTTATTGAAGCATTCATCCATTGATTTTGTTTTTCTTTTCATAAGGTGTATCGATTGGGACGTGTAATCAACAAGAAATTCCATATATTCAACACTGGAGTCAGCCATGTTAAACTGTCCTTTTTTTACTTTTGTGATTGAAAGTGTCAAAGCTTCGAGTCATTTTCTTTGAATTTGGAAACTAGAATTCCCAACTTAATATGAAGGTTAAGGCACAGTAAAGGTTGGAACTGGGTGATCCCATTGTATTAAAACTCGGCTCCACATTAATATAAAATTAATCAAGCTCATGGCTTTGATTTCAATTAGTAGCGGTGGTTCAATAGTCTCGAAGAAATCTCCAAAGTTATTGACATTAGAGGTGTAAAGGCGGTTACAGTTAGCGGTTATTGGCTAAAACCGCTAACCGCAACCTCTTAGGCGATTAGTAAAATGGGCATAACCGCTTCCACTAAAAATTGGTTATCCATTGTTTCACATATATATATGCGGTTATTAGTTATTCCAAAGCCTAAAACTGTTAACCACCTTAGTGGGGGGTTTATAACTGCATGCTATTTCAACCCTAATTGGCATGTACTAAGGCAAAAGTTCTACTTTTAAAATGAAAATCTTCAATTCTAATAATATTAGTCGCTTTGGGTCTCAATGATATTCTAATAAGGCTAAATCATGTTATAGCTCAATTGGACTTGAGTAAACGCTTGTGGTTTCTACCGTTTAGGCTCCTTTAGTGAGACTCTAAAAGAGCAGACGCTATGAGCACGTAAATAGCTACAGTTAATCTCTACCGCCTTTTTTTTTAATTTAAAAAATAAAAATAAAAAATAAAAAAAGATCTAATGGCTTCAGTATCCCCATTCCCACTACTATTACCCATTTTTCTATACTTGGCACCCACCCCCGATTTCGAATTGCCATTACACTTGCTCTTTATTGATGGATGCCAATTGAAGTTCTCAAATTCCCCACTTCCTAAGTTGGTAATAAATAAACCTCCACTTATCCAGGTTACTCATGTACTTACGCTAAAAGAAGAAAAAATATTTTGCATGTACTTTACCCCATATCCTAAGTAATTTTCACTTGCAGCCAGAGTTGCCTCTAGCCTTCAATATTGAAGGCAAAGCGTTAGCCATCAGGTGCTTAGATAGGACCATTGTGATTGTTTGGGTGCCTAGTGCATGGCATAGGTCTTAGCCTACATGCTCGCGGCTTGATTCAGTGGCGGAGAGAAGAGGGGGCGACCTGGGGGCGGTCGCCCCTGGTAAAAAAAAATTAAAAAAAAAATTTTAAGTAATTTTTTGGCATAAATTGTTTACTGCCCCAGGTTAAAAAAAAAAAAAAAAAAAAAAAAAGAAAAGAAAAAAAAAAGCCTCCTCCATCTGTTTCGGTTTCTTGGTTTCACATTAAAAAAAAGAAGTCAAGAAATTTAATGTTTATTTATCAATATTTGGCATTTTCTTGTCATAATCCAAGTACTCAAATGAGTAAGTTGAGAGTAAAGCTTATAATTAAAGCCATTAACGCCTTGATTTGTCTTTGTTATAATTTAAGCTTTTTAATTTAGATATATCTCTCATTTTCATCATTTTGTTTATCTTATTCTAAAACAATATTGCTATTTTTTTTTTTTTTTGGTGTGTTTTTTATACTTTGGGATTTTGTCAAGCATCAATGAGTTTCAAAAGATTATTGTCAATCTTAGATTTGTTCTTTTTATTAATTCATTTTAGGCTAATAGCTATCGGAATATGCTAATAATTTTATTATAATATCATTAGAGTATGAGAAGTAAACAATTATTAAAACAATACTTTATAACAAAATGGAAGATGAATTTCTTGAAGATAATTTACTTGTCTACATTGAAAGGGAAATTGCTGAAAGCTTTAATTCAGATTTGATATTTGATGATTTTGTTTTTCTAAGACCGCATAGAATGCAATTTTAGGCACTTTGTATTTTGTATTTTCCTTTACTTTTGTACTAGTGCCTACATGGTAAGTAATATATCAATTTAGCATTTAAATATGCTTTTTGTGATACATATATTGTGGTATAATTTTTTATTTTAATTGTATTTATCATATTATAATAAAAATATAATATATAAAGAAAAAAAAAATTTATCATTATATTTTATTATTTTATTGACGCCCCTGGTAAAATTAAGTCTTGGATCCGCCACTGGGCTTGATGATCTTGTGGAATCAATATTCCTTGTAGGCTCATACTTGAGGCAAGGCCTTCGACTAGGTCGCGTTATGAGGTGTAAGGGGCAAGGCAAGCTCTTTAATCTTTAGTGTCCGAGGTTCGGCAATGTCAACAAGGATCTAGCGGCGCTTTATCTTGGAGGCAGAAAAAGCTTTATGTTTCGGTTGTTTCTTGTAGAAAAGGAGGGAGGAAGTAGAATTTTACCCTAGCAAGTGACGTGGAGTTTGCTAATGGGTGGGGTTTGGCAAGGAAGTCATTATTTTTAAATCTAAAATTTTTTTTTTTTTTTTTTTTAAAAAAATGTTTTTGTAAAAAAATTAATTAATTCTTTTTTTGAATTTATAGGGGTATTTTTGTAATATTGATAAATATTTAGGGAGGACATTGTTAGTTTGTGGGAGACATTGTCAATTTGGTAATAGTTTGAGGGATATGTGAAATTTACCTTAAAAAATATATATTTCTTTCCTGATTTTAAGAATAAATTAATTGGTTTTGTTATTGTGTTAAAATAGGGTTTTACTTCTCTCCAAGAAGTAACTCAATCGGATCGAGACCACGTCTCATATAGCAGAAATTACTAATACAAATCATCCCTCCCCTTCTTGTTTGAACATGTCAAAAAAAAAAAAAAAAAAAAATCGGTTTTATTTACTATTTTCTAATATTTTATTCTTTATATTGGTGTCCTTATTTTCGGATCCCATTTAATAAATTTCATTAATTAGGGGTCAACTAGGATTTTGATTGTATCCTACTAAGAACAAACATATATACTCTTTGAACATGTTAAACAAGAGAAATCAGTCTAGAAACCACAAAGTCTAATAAATTTAATAAATTTAAAGTTTAATAAGTTTAAAAAATTTAATAAATTTCATAGACATAAATCTCTCTGTTTTATGTCTATCTCTTTGTTTCTGTTGTAATCATTTGAATTTCAATCGGTAGTTGATTGTAGTTATCTGAATATTTGAAAATTGAAACTCCAGTCTTTGATGTTTAGGCAAACTCTGTGTTCGTATTGGGTTCGGAAGTCTCTCAAGCATTGCCTTCGTTTCGATATAAACACCCCCTTCGATCCCCCTTCTCTCAATCTCTCTGTTTCTTCTGTGTGGAGTAAAAGATATCCAATCCAAGAAGACGTAATGGCTCGGGAGGAAGAAGAACACGGCCAAACAACTCCAAGACCATCTTTCCATTTGGCGATGATGAGCCCGCGCCTTATTGTTCGTCGCTTCCTTGCCAGCTTGCCTGGCGAAGAAGCATACGCTTGTGATCTTCGTAGATTAATGGAGAATAAGGTTGAAAAAGGAGGAGAAAATTATGCAGCTAAACGTCCCCGACAGAGGAGGATTTGTTTGAGTATAAACGAGAAAAAGATGGAGGATAAGGTTGAAGAACCGAATAAAGGAAGTTATATCCAGAGGGTTTGGACAGATGTTGATATTGAGATTGGACTCTTGAATGGCATCATTGACTACAACACAAGAAACGGGAGATACCCATTTTCTCATTTCGATAGTTTTGATGATTTCATCAAGAATTGGCTTCAAGTGGATGTTCCTAAACATCGATTAATTGATGTAGTGAGGAAGCTGAGGAAGAAATACTTAACCAATATGGTAAGGAAGGGTGCGACTGTGGATTTTGCAGATCCTCGCGATCAAATAGCATTCAATTTGGCGCATAAGATATGGGGTACTGCTCAAAGTAGAGAAGAAGATTGGAAGCCTCGGAAATTGAGGCATTAACTTTATTGGAACAGGTCATGAACTGGATGAATTGAAGTCGTCGTCATTTAAAAAATGTCATGGTGGTATGTTAGCAATAAGAATTAAGTTTTTATTATGTTCTTGCTCTCTATATTGAATAATAAGTTTTTTTGAGAAAAAAATTCTTTTTGACTGTCTCAGTTCTTTACTTTGTTTTTAAGGATAAATATAAAATTGTTTGTTTCACATCAACACAAATGGCAAGGGATGGTCGGCTGCCCTTTTAACCAAATGCACAGTGGCCGAACAAGCACCCAACGCCATTTGGGGTGTTTCAACATCTTTTATTGCTTTTTCCGATAAAAGAGAACAGCGAAAACTCGAGATGTTTTAGGTATTTAACTTCAGTACATCTACTGAGTTTTGATTTGAATACTAGTAAGATATTTAGAGGAGACAGCATCGGTTGGTAAAACAAGGCCGAGAGGTTTCAGGAGAGCCTGTTTTGGCATATGCTTAATCAAAACTTTTAATTGCAACCTTTTAACTGCGTTTCTGGTGACAAATTAGATCTAAATTTATAGTCCTTTGAGTAAAACCAATCAACTAGATGAATAAACAGCGTGAATAAAGTAGGAGCAGCCTTGCACTAGGCCAAAACCAATATCACATAAATTCATTAAAACAAAAATAACTCAGTTTTTTGCTCTCATTTTGATGATATTCACTGCGCTTCCAACAATGTAATGGAGATTCCATTTGCTGAACAAGTTGTATGGTTGCTAGATGAAGGATTTACTTCAATTGAATTTGTAAAGAAACCTGGCTGCCTTGGTGTAGGCAATAAACAGTCACTACTACTCAACATTTGAACTACAGGCGACATGTTTGGCATGTTTGGTCTATCTTCCGGTTTTTCTTGCACACATAACAAACCAACATAAATGTGTCGTAATACATTAGATAGACTACATAAGTCACCTACCAATTCATCGATCTGCTCCATTGGCCTCTCTTCAATCCATAATTTTCATGCCCGAAAGAAATGAAAGTCAAATTTTGTGGGTCAGACTACATGCCTTCAAATTGGCCCATAGCTATTAAAAGAGCAAAATAACAAGAGCATCGTGTGACCCTTTGTATTGTCAATAACGGTAGAATAAATAAGAGGTTTTCTTCACAAAAAAAAAAAAAAGGGGGTAAATTAATAGGATTTGTCACTCTTTATGCTTACAAGTCTCTTCTACCCACTCATTGTCTCTATTACTAAAACTCCAAAGTTAAATACATCAGATTTTATTGAGTATCGTCCGTACACCGCATACTCGGAGGACATATATCCACTACAAAAGAAAAAGAAGTTAAAAACAGCCAAACTTAACATATAAAAGAAGTTAAGAGCATACTTACAATGTTCCAATAATCCTTTTGGTCTTGGAATCAATTTGATCTCCACCGAATGATTTACCCAAGTCAAAGTCTGAAATTTTTGGATTCAAATTGTTATTTAGAAGGATATTGCTAGTTTTGAGATCTCTATGAACAATTCTTGGTCTAGATTCTCCGTGGTTTGTATGATCAGCTTATGAAGCAAGCCTCGAAAGATATGCCCTGCAACCTCAGAAAACATGCAGGAAAAAGTCTGAACAAACATAATAAGCCTGCTTTCGCCCATTGAAAATTAACTAACAGGTATTGTTGTCCATATGTCATCATATTTAAAATAAAACAAAAAAATTAATTCAGCAAAATCCGAAGAGCTAGAAAAATAGAAGTGAAATCATACCCAGTTCTGCAAAATTCGAACACACCCATCAGACCAATCTGTAAAATTCTTTTCAATATAGAAAAAGATTTAATTACTATGAAATGATCCATTAAGATCTTGATCGGTGCTCCATATGGTTCTGACTTGTTGTCTATATATATATATATAGCCCGGCTCGGCCCAGTTGGTTTAGCACCGTTTCTTTTAGCAAAAACTAACTCTGTTTCCTTGATATCCCTTTTCTCTCGAAGTGAAAAAATGTCAGAGCAAAGCGAAACATCTCCATTGCAAGAAAACTTGGCAGAAGAAGAAGAAGTACAGCAACAAGAAGAAGACGAAGATCAACAAGAAGACTTCCAAGAAGCCTCTCAAGAACCACCAGGAGGAGATGAAAGAAAGGTAGCCACTCTACCACCTTCTGCTCAGAAAACTTCCATCGCAAGAAAAGGCCCCGTCCTGAAACCATGTGCTGCTAATGCTATGGGCTTAGACCCAATGAATGAAATGATTTGCGCCAGTCTTGACAGCTTGGCCAAGAGTCTGCAGGCTTCAAGGAGCAATGATTATCTCTGCCTGCCTTCGGTAATTCCATCTAAACGTCCATTCGAAAACTCTGCTAAAGATGGCGTCTCTCAGGGGAAGCAGAAGATGATAAAGGATAATGTTCACGGTGAAGGTGAAGGTGTAGATGGTGAAGGTGAAGGTGAAGGTGAAGGTGAAAGTGAAGGCCCCGTCCGGAAATCATGTGCTGCTAATGCTATGAGCTCAGACCCAATGAATGAAATGCTTTACGCCACTCTTGACAGCTTGGCCAAGAGCCTGCAGATTTCAAGGAGCAATGATTATCTCTGCCTGCCTTCGGTAACTCCAGCTAAACGTCCATTCGAAAACTCTGCTAAAGATGGCGTCTCTCAGGGGAAGCAGAAGATGATAAAGGATAAGGTTCATGGTGAAGATGGTGAAGGTGAAGGTGAAGGTGAAGGTGAAGAGAATCCAAGAGACGATTCTGCGTCAATCTAAGATAAATTTAAGCTTTGATAATAGAATCGTGTTTTCTTGGTTTCCTTTTTTGTCTCTTCTTTTGTTTCTGGATTTCTTCAACTTTTTGGTCCAAATCAGACGGAGAAACTGCATTTAATGCTGGAGATTTCAAGTCAATAAGATGAATTAGGAGCAAGAATAGGATGCCAATTAATTAATGTGCTCTTTCTTTCTAGTTATTGTAACGATTGGACATGTAATTATCAACAAGAAATTTCATATATTCAACACTGGAGTCCTCCATGTTAAACTGTCGTTCTTTTACTTTTGTGATTGAAAGTGCCAAAGCTTCGAGTCATTTTCTTTGAATTTGGAAACTAGAATTCCCAACTTAAAGTCCAGTAAAGGTTGGAACCGGGTGATCCCACAGTAAGATACATTGCAAGTGAATCAAGCTCATGGCTTTGATTTCAATTAGTAGCGGTAGTCCAATAGCCTTAAGGAAATCTCTGAAGTTATTGACATTAGAGGAGAAAATGCGGTTACGGTTAGCGGTTATCGACTAAAACCGCTAACTAATACCGCCTAGGCAGTTAGTAAAATTGGCATAACCGCTTCCGCTACCAATTGGTTATCCATTATTTCATGTATATATATATGGTTAGCAGTTAATAGTTATCAATTTTTCTAAATCCCAAAACCGTTAACCACCTTAACTGGCATGGGGTTCATAACCACCAGCTATTTTAGCCCTACTTGGCATGTACTAAGGCAAAAGTTTGACTTTTAAAATGAAAATCTTCAATTCTAATAATATTAATCACTTTGGATCTCAATAATATTCTAATAAGGTTAAATCAAGTTATAGCTCAGTTGGACTTGAGCAAACGCCTATGGTTTCTACCATCGAGGCCCCATTAGTGGGACTCTAAAAGAGGAGCAAACATGAGCACACGAATAGCTACAATTAATCTCTACCTAAACTCCCACTATCCTGGTTATCCATGTACTTTCGCCAAAAGAAGAAAAAATATTTTGCATGTACTTTACCCCATATCCTAAATCAATTTTTACTTGCAGTCGGGGTTGCCTCTGGCCTTTAATACTGAAGCCAATGTGTTAGCCATCAGGTACTTAGTTAGGACCGTGAATGTTTGGGCGCCTAGAGCAAGGCATAGGTCTTAGCCCACGTGCTCATGGCTCGATGATCTTGTGGAATCAATATTCCTTGTAGGGTCATACTCGAGGCAAGGCCTTCGATCCCCAAGGTGCGCAGGACGAGCTCGCGTCATGAAGTGCACGGGGCAAGGCAAGGTCTTTAATCTTTAGTGTCCTAGGTCCGGCAATGTTAACAGGAATCTCTAGCGGTGCGTTATCTTAATGGCCAAAAAAGCTTTATGTTTAAGTTGTTTCTTGTAGAGAGAGGGTAGAGGAGATAGAATTTTACCATAGCAAGTGACATGGAGTTTACTAAAAGACATGGTCGGTGTTTGGCAATGAAGTCATTATTAAATCACTGGAAATGCTCAAAATTAAAAGGGTAAAAGTCAACATGCCCCTCAAACTACCACTAAATTGACAACGTACCCCTCAAACTTTCAATTGTGACAATATATTTCTCAAACTACCAAAACATTATCAATGTGCCCCCAAGGATAGTAAAAAGATAAAAATGTCCCTATATATTTTTGAATAAGACAAAAATATCCCTATAAATTAGAAAAAAATAAATAAAAAATATTAATTTTCGTAAAAAAAACGAAAATTTTAATTAAAGAAAAAGAATTTATTTTTTATTTTTTAAAAAACGATTTTTTTTAAACTGAAATTTTTATTTAAAAATAATATATTTTTTTATATTTTATTTTTAAAACGATTTTTTTTTTTAAAACGGAATTTTTATTTAAATAAACAAAAAATAAAAACTAAAATTTTCAATTTTATAAAAATAAAAAATAAAAAAAAAATCGAAATTTTTAATTTTTTTTTCTTATAAAAAGGAAATGTTTTATTTTTTATTTTTAAATTTGGGCACTCGTTCGATTTTTTTTTTATTTCTATTTATGTTTTTTCTATAAGTTTTTTTTTTTTTTTAATGGTAGTTTTGAAATTGGGGAGACATTATCAATTAAATTGTAATTTGAGGGGGTACATGAACTTTTTCCAAATTAAAAATAGTATATGAAACAAAAAAGATACGTTGTCTTCTATCTATTTTATCTAAAAACGACAATCATTTGCATTAATAAGATCTGCTTTGAAAAAAAAGTCTCTCTCTAGGTTTCTCTCTGGGATCGATTCTTTCTAGGGTTTCTTGGAGTGTCACAAATAGGTGAGGGGAAAGTCTCTCTCCGCTTGAGAAGAGGGGAGGTTTTTCGGGTGGATTGGATCGAGTAGTTGGGTGTGGAGGAAGAGGATGAAGGAGGATTTGGAACATCTGTGCAGTCGGATCACACTGGCTGGTGGAGAGAAGAAAAGTATTTCGATTACGGAAGGGGAGATTTCTGATGTAAGGAAGAAAGATGAACTATGTCTGGTGGGCAGACTATGGTCAGAGAAGTCTACTAATAAGGAGGCCTTTAAAACAGTCCTCCCTAGGGTTTGGAGAACCATAGGGAATGTAGTCTTCAAAGAAATTCAAGACAACCTATGGCTTTTCGAATTTTCTGATGTAGTTGACAACCTATGGCGGGGAGGCTGTGGGCCTTTGATCGCCAGATTTTGGTCCTCAATGAGTTTGACGGGAAGACTCCTCCGTCTCAGATGGCATTCACATCCACTCCCATATGGATACAGGTTCATGATATGCCGCTTTTATGCATGTCTAAGGCGGTGGGCACGAAGATTGGTTAATCTATGGGGGACCTGGAGGATGTGGATTTGGTAGGGGATGGTAAAGGCTGGGGACGTTATCTACGAATACGGGTGCGTATTGATCTATCCAAACCTCTCGAACGTTGGAGAGTTTTGCACTTGGGTGACCAATCCTATTGGGTAACTCTCAAGTATGAAAAACGCCCTATGTTTTGCTTCTTCTGTGGGAGGGTGGTTCATGGAAGATTGGAATGTCCTGAACGGCAAGATTCAAGGGTGAATGCGGCGGAGGACAAGAAACAGTGGGGCACATGGTTGAGGGCGGAGGTACGCAGACAACGCTCTCAGAGTGACAAAGGAGGGAGGTCTAGACGCACCAATACGGCGGAGGGGCAAGACTCTGATGACGGCGGTGGTGATGAGCAGCAGTTTGATCATGGAAGTTCTCCTTCTACCGGAAACCTTAGGATTACTCACCAAACACGTGGTGGTGAGGGTGGAGCTATTTTTGGATATTCCGGATCTTGTGGAGGAGATCATGTACCACTTGCGATTTTGAAGGATAGGAGGAAACTGCCCACTAAGGAAGATACGGCTACACGTAAGGGTAAGGAAGGTTTAATTCAAATTCCTACAATAGTCCACGTCCCAGTTGAAACAGGTTTGAAGGCCACGTGTGAAAATATTCTTGTAATCCAGTGCACAGTTTGTAGCAGTGTGGCTCCCACATCCGCACATGCAGTGCAGGAGCATCCTATAATGGAGGATGCAGCTATGGCTCACGTGTCGCCTTTAGTGAACCGATTATGGCCTATTTGCATGCAGAGAATTCCATAGTATGTGTTGACGTGATGGAATCAGATTGTGGGAATATAGCTGAGGCGTCACGGAAAGGGTTGGGCAGTGTGCGAACTTGGAAGAAGCATACTCGGGTAAGGTTTCAGGAGAAGGTAGGGTTTTGGGTTCCTCCATTGTGCATAAACGGAAGGCAGTAGGAGGGATGGCTGATAAGCAGAGGGTGAATAGAGGTAAGAAAAGTAGGAAGACAAAGGTTGATTCTCACCAGATTGTATCCACACAGGCGGAGGCTGTTGAACAGCCCCACCTAGAGTTATGAATCTACTAAGCTGGAACGCCAGGGAATTGGGAGCCTCCAAACAGTTCGTGACCTTTGCCTCTTGGTAAAGGATTCTCATCATTTTGTTTCTTATGGAGACAAAGTGTAAGAAGACTAAGCTGGAGTTTCTTCGGGTAAAGCTAGGTTACGTGGGTGTTTTTGTGGTAGACCCGGTGGGGCGTAGCAGTGGTCTTGCACTTTTTTGGTGGGATGATGTTGAGTCGGAAATACAAAACTTTTCAAGAAGACATTAATTCAATTCAATAGTTAAGCAGGCAGGCAGTGATAGTCCTCGGAAACTTACGAGCTTCTATGGGCATTCGGATTGGACGAAGAGATATGAATCGAGGAATAGGGGATTTCATGGCTGGTTATAATCCGGATCCAAGGCTGGTTATAGGGGATTTCAATGAGATTGTGTCACAAGAAGAGAAATTTGGGGCAGTTTTGACAAGGGAGGGGCAAATGGAAGCTTTCCGGGAGGCCTTTGAACATTGTTCATTGTGCGACTTAGGCTACAGAGGGTCATGGTTTACTTGGACCAACTGTAGAGAGGGGGACAATTTTACAAAAGAACGTCTTGATCGTGCTGTGGCGAATCATGGATGGTGCGAAGGGCATCAATTGGCGGAGGTATGGGTTCTTACAGCGAGACCATAAACCTATATGTTTGCGTTTGGGCGAGGGAGAGGAGGGGTCCACAGTATACTCTAAAAAGTCAATACTAAAGGCAGAGCATTAGCCGTCAGGAGTTTAGTAAAGACCGTGGGTGTTTGGGTGCCTAGTGCATGGCGTAGGTCTTAGCCCTCGTGCTCATGACTCAATGATCTTGTGGAATTAGTATTCTTTGTTGGGTCTTGCCTGAGGCATGGCCTTCACCTAGGTGCGCAGGACGGGTTAGGATAAAGTCTTTACTCTTTAGTGTCCCAGGTCTGGCAATGTCAACGAGAATGTCTAGCGGCGCTTTATATTGATAGCCGATAAAGCTTTATGTTTCAATTGTTTCTTTTAGAAATGGGGGTTTACCATAGCTAAGTGACGTGGAGTTTACTTCAATCAATTGTTATAAGGTATTATTATCACCAAGGATTCAACCAAAAAAATAAACAAAAAGGCAAAATCCAGTTGACCCAAAGAATAAAAATGACTCAACATATATTCCAAAATGTGTACTTTACTTGGATCAAGTGTAATATTTTAGGAGTTACCAGCCTCTTCCCACCCCTGAGTTGATTCCTTGATACTAATAAATAAGCTAGCAAAGCCCATTAACACCAACTAAGCCTAAAAAAAACCCATACAACCCGATCCATTCTCGATATTTTTTAGCCAACTCTTTGGAGGTGGTTCAGCTCGAAAGTTTGGCCCATCAAAAGTGATATACAGAAGAAAAAAGCCATTTTCGACGGATATAAGGATTCCCTACAATTTCAAAAAAAAGTACAAATTTTCAAATGATGTGAATTTTGGTATTTTTGCATTGAACAACATAAAAAATGTAAAAAAGCTTACTATAAAGTTACGTCGTAAAAAAGCTTTGTGTCAAAAACTATCTTTTAGTTTACTGAAGAATAATCGTATCTTCATAAGCGTTAAAAAGTCTTTTAGAAATAAATTTTTTTTTAGCTGCCTCGGTAAAATTCTTTTCAATATAGAAAAAGATTTGATTACTATAAAATGATCCATTAAGATCTTGATCCGTGCTCCATATATATAGTTCTGACTTGTTGTCTATATATATAGCCTGGCTCACCCCAGTTGGTTTGGCACCGTTTCTTTTAGAAAAAAACTAACTCTGTTTCCTTGATAACCCTTTTCTCTCGAAGTGAAAAAATGTCAAACCAAAGGCAAACATCTCCGTTGCAAGAAGAAGAAGAAGAAGAAGATCAGCAACAAGAAGAAGAAGATAAGAAGCTCCAAGAACCCTCTCAAGAACCAACAGGAGGAGTAGATGAAAGAAAGGTAGCCACTCTAACACCTTCTGCTCAGAAAACTTCCATCGCAAGAAAAGGCCCCGTCCATAAACGATGTGCTACGAACTCATGCCCATTGGAACAAGTTACTCGAGCGGTTTTTGTGAGCTTGGGTCTTCCCATTCCTGAAGTAGAGGAAGAAGGAGAACAACATATACTACTTTGTCAGGGTCTTTCCATTTTAGTTCAGAACCTCCAACAACCACCGAGAGGAGGAGGATATGAAAGAAAGGTAGCCAGTCTACCACCTTCTGCTCAGAAAACTTCCATCGCAAGAAACGACCCCGTCCGGAAACCATATGTTGCTAATTATGCTATGAGCGCAGACCAATGGAAGCAAGTTACTCGCGCGGTTGATGACGAAGAAGAATCCAATTCCAGAAAGGCCTCTAATTTGAAGGCCAAGAGTCTGCAGGCTTCAAACAAGTTTGATTCTCCCCGCCAGCCTTTGGGAAATCCAGCTGAACGTCCATTCGAAAACTCTGCTAAAGATGGCGTCTCTCAGGGGAAGGAGAAGAAGATAAATTAAGGATAAGGTTCATGGTGAAGGTGAAGGTGAAGAAGCTAGGTGAAGAGAATCCAAGAGACGATTCTGCTTCAATCTAGCTAAGATAAATGTAGGGTTTGATAATAGAATCGTTTTTTTCTTGGTTTCCTTTTTTGCCTCTTCATTTGTTTCTGGATTAATTTTCAACTTTTTGGTCCATTGAGATTTACACAGTATTAATTGTGTTCATCAAGATAGATTCTACCTGCACTGAAACAATTTCCGTGGTTATAGCAGAACTGGAAAGCAAGGATGCTGCTTGTGTGATCAATCTTTTGTCAAAATCAGACCGAAAATCTACATTCAAAAACAGGAACCGGGTACCCAGTTACCCAGTTATATAATAACCGGCTGGTTCTGGTTGGTACCCAGTTATTTAGACCGGATAACCTCTTTTTTTTTTTTGTAAAATTCATTTTGGGCTTATTTGAGATATTGGGTTTAATTTTTGTTCTTAATTTAACAATTTTTTACCCATTTTTTAAAAAACACAATTAGCATTTTTGTCCCAAAAAAAAAAAACCCTAAAAAATTCCAAAAAATCTTAGAAAAATCATTGTTTTTGGCTTTTTGGGCCTAACAAAATAAAAATCCAATGTTTAAAAATGTCCTAAAACTTCATTGTTTAAAAATGCCCTTCAATCCAATGTTTACAAATGCCATAAAAATTCAATGTTTAAAAATGCCCTAAAAAAATTAAAAATAAAAATAAAAATAAAATATTATTTTATATATATACTCGGTTACCCAATTATAACCTGGTGCCAAAAACGAGAATCGGAACCGATAAGGTTCCTTCATTCTCGTACAAACTAATCTTCAAATCCCGCTCATTTGGAATGTCATGCTGATGTACGTGAAGAGTATATCATTACTCATTTTCGACGACCACTAAGGTTCTTTACTTCATTATTATTATTATTTTTTAAATAAGAAAAAGTCTACATAATCCTCTCAAACTACCACTCAATGAACAATGTTCCCTGAAACTTTTAATTGCGACAATGTCCACCCTCAAACTACCAAAAATTGTCAATGTTCCCCTTAATAATGAAAATACCCTTAAAAAAAATCTAAAATTTTTTTTTTAAAAAAAAAAAAGGAGTGAAAATTCAAAAAAAAAAAAAAATGTTTTTGTTAAAAAATTAATTAATTCTTTTTTTTTTTAATTTAATGGGGTATTTTAGTTATTTGATAAATATTTAAGGGAGAACATTGTTACATTGGGAGAGACATTGTCCATTTGGTAGTAGTTTAATAGGGGTATGTGAACTTTACCATAAAAAATATATATTTCTTTCCTGATTTTAAGAATAAATTAATTGGTTTTGTTATTATGTTAAAATAGGGTTTTACTTCTCTCCAAGAAGTAGTTCAATCAGATCGGGATCATGCCTCATAAAGCTGAGATCACTAATATAAATCCTCCCTCCTCTTCTTGTTTTAACATGTCAAACAAAAAAAATTACGGTTTTACTTACTATTTTCTAATATTTTTTTCTTTCTATTGGTGTCCTTATTTTAGGATCCATTTAATAAATTTCATTAAGTAGGCGTCAACTAAGAACAAACATATATACCCTTTGAACATGTTAATTGTTAAAGAGTATTATATTCAAACAAGAGAAATCAGACTAGAAATCACAAAGTTTAATAAATTTCATAGACATAAATCTCTCTGTTTTATGTCTATCTCTCTGTTTCTGTTGTAATCATTGACTATAACACAAGAAACGGGAGATACCCATTTTCTCATTTCGATAGTTTTGATGATTTCATCGAGAATTGGCTTCAAGTGGATGTTCCTAAACATCGATTAATTGATGTAGTGAGGAAGCTGAGGAAGAAATACTTAACCAATATGGTAAGGAAGGGTGCGACTGTGGATTTTGCAGATCCTCGCGATCAAATAGCATTCAATTTGGCGCATAAGATATGGGGTACTGCTCAAAGTAGAGAAGAAGATTGGAAGCCTCTGAAATTTGAGGGATAATTGGAGCAGGTCATCATCATTATCTAAATTTACGTAGATGTTTAATTAAATAGTGTTCAGAATTTCTTTCTTATTTTCTTGCACCGATGGTAAATGCTTTTGGAAATTCAGTAATTACTGTATTTTATTTTGGGGTCTTCTAAATTAATGTAGATGGTGTTATTCTTCCAAATCAAAATGCTCTGCAACTTTACGAAATTTCTTTATATTGAATAATAAGTTTTTTGGGAAGAAAATTCTCTTTTACCGCCTCAGTTCTCTACTTTGTTTTTGAGGATAAATATAAAATTGTTTGTTTCACATCAACACTAATGGCAAGGGATGGTTGGCTACCCCTTTAACCAAATGAGTGGTGGCCGAACAAGTACCTCATCGCCATTTGGGGTGGTTTAACCATTCCCTCTGGCCACATCTTTTATTGCTATTACCAATAAAAGACAACAACAAAAATTTTAGGTAATTAACTTTGAGTACAGCTACTGAGTTTTTGAATTGAATACTAGTAAGAAAATTTAGAAGATACTACATCAGTTGGTAAAACAAGGCCAAGAGGTTTTTTGGCATATGCTTAATCAAAACTTACAGTTTCAACCTTTTAACTGCATTATACAAGGAATTGATGTCAAATTATTCAAAGAAGAACGTACACTTTGAAACGTATGATATAGTCCTGTGAGTAAAACCAATCCCCTATATATATATGAATAAACAACATGAATAAAGTAGGAGCAGCCTTGCACTAAGCCAAAACCAATATCACATAAATTCATTAAAAGAAAAATAATTCAGTTTTTTGCTCTCGTTTTGATGTTATTTACCGTGCTTCCAACAATGTAATGGAGATTCCATTTGCTGAACAAGTTGTATGCGGATTTACTTCAATTGAATTAGTAAAGAAACCCGGCTGCCTTGGTTTAGGCAATAAATAATCACTGCTCAACATTTGAACCACAGACGACATGTTTGGTCTATCCTCCGGTTTTTCTTGCACACATAATAGACCCACATGAATGTGTCGTAATACATTAGATAGACAACTTAAGTCACCTACCAATTCATCAATCAGCTCCATTGGCCTCTCTTCAATCCATAATTTCCATGCCTTAAAGAAATGAAAGTCAAATTTTGTGGGTCAGACAACATGCCTTCAAATTGGCCAATAGTTATTAAAAGAGCAAAATAACAAGGGCATCATGTGACCCTTTGTATTGTCAGTAATGGCAGTGTAAGTAAGAGGTTTTCTTCACATAACAAATAAAAAAAATTAGTAGGATTTGTCACTCTTTATGCTTACATGTCCAAGAAGATTAAGGTTGTTGTCTGGATGACAGAATTTCCTATTCTTCTTCCCACTCATTGTCTCTATTACTAAAACTCCGAAGCTAAATACATCAGATTTTATTGAGTATCGTCCATACACCGCATACTCGGGAGACATATAACCACTGGAAAAAAAAAAAAAAAAAAAAAAAAAAAAAAAAAAAGGGGGGGTTAAAAACAGCTAAACTTAACCTATAAAAGAAGTTAGGGCATACTTACAATGTTCCAATAATCCTTTTGGTCTTGGAATCAATTTGATCTCCCCCGAATGATTTAGCCAAGCCAAAGTCTGAAATTTTTGGATTCATATTGGTATCTAAAAGGATATTGCTAGCTTTGAGATCTCTATGGACAATTCTTAGTCTAGAGTCTTCATGAAGATAGAGAAGCCCTCTAGCAACACCATGAATAATGTTGATGCGCTTCTGCCAATCTAGTAATTTACTCTTTGTTTGATCTGCCCAAATTCACATTCATGTTAGTATATACCTTGCTGAATTCTCAACAAACAATTCCAATAATGAAAGAGGATAAGAATAAACATGATGTTCTGGATTAAGTCTCAAACCAAAAATAAAGGTGTCCAAGCTTTTGTTAGGCATGTATTCATAGATTAACATGTTCTCATTGGCTTGAATGCAACAACCGAGAATTTTCACAAGATTACGGTGTTGAAGTTTGGCAATCAAAATAACTTCATTTTTCAACTCGTTCAGTCCTTGTCCAGAATTCTTTGAAAGCCTCTTCACAGCTATATCTTTCCCCCCTTGCAATGTACCCTGAAAATCAAAGAATCAGTATTTTGGAACATTAAAAATATAGCTCAACTAGTGATGTAGTTATCTACCTTGTACACAGGTCCAAAGCCACCTTCTCCTAACATGTTGTGTTTAGAAAAATTTTCTGTGGCATTAGCTATTACAGCCAGATCAAATATCGTTAACTCCATATCTTCCTTCCCACCTTCATTATCATAATTCTTCCTCTCACTTCTTTTTGCCATTCCTGAAATAGCGCGCATGGGGCATCATGAAAAAATATTGGATAATTCTTTTATCAAAAGCAAATTACTTACTCCCCAATATGTTCTCAGTGAAAAAAACCTACTTATTCAAATTTCTTAGCTATAAATCAACCACCACGAAAAATCAATTATTTTCGAAGTCTATTTCTTGTAAATCTACCTTGGTTTTTGAGTTTCTTCTTCCATATGTATGAGAACAGTGCAAGTACTGTCATTCCCACGACTAGAAATGTTGAACTGACTATAATTGCTACTAGTTTCTTCTTGCTGAAGTACCTCTTTTTCTCGAGATGATCTGAAAAAGAAGAAAACAGAGTCAAGTGATTGAGACCAACACCACCATAACCAACACTTCTTAGCTAGTTTTCATGGCTAAGAAGCAAGCCTTGAAAGATATGCCTTGCAACCTCAGAAAACATGCAAGAAAAAGTCTGAACAATTGAACAAACATAGAATAAGCCTAATTTCGCCAATTGAAAATTAACTAACAGGTATTGTTGTCCATATGTCATCATATTTAAAATAAAACAAAACAAGAAATTCAACAAAATCCAAAGAAAAAAATAGAAGTGAAATCATACCCAGTTCTGAAATAGCCATCCTTATATAGAGCTCTTGCCCACCCTCAGCGAATTCTATAATATCAACAAGGCTACCAAACCAAAGCACGCAGCCGCTTCCTCCCCCTCTCACATCTAAACTTGAATATGCTGTGCAGGAGCAATTTTTCAAACACATTCCTTCGCATTCCTGGAGGCTCATGCTCTTGTTATACCAGGAAGAAGATGTGTCGGGCAATTTCACCCCTGTGCGCTTCAGGAATCCATCTCCGTCATTGCATTCCAAAGGAGTCCTTCGAATACACCCATCATGCCAATCTGCTGAATCCCAATGTTTTGGAGACTTGGGTAAGAATCCTTCCAAGCATGCACATATAGGAGACTTATTGATGTTGCAGGTAGCATATCCACCGCATAAGCCATAATTTTCGCACTCATCTGCCTGCGATGTAAAGAAAAGCTCCCAACTCTGTGTTCGATCCACCCAATTGAATCGCTGCGCAACGCCTGATGGGTTTACAACATATCTTGAGAAAACAGAAGTGTTTATGAGTTTGTACTCGTAATAGACCTCCTTCTTATTCAACACGAATTCATACGCAAACACAGGATTCGGTCTTATACCATGACCCGACCCATGACCCGTAAAACTAAGGCCATTCCACGGCCCTGCTCTAGCCTGTCTTGAATCTCCATTCATAAGAACCAGTTGCGGAAGCCCGCGAGGATCTATCAGGACCGAAAAGTCACCTGGAGCAGGATCATCCGTGCTCTTCCAAGATGATAAAAACCTATCAAGACCAATTCCCAAGTTCCATCCAAGCTTCATTTCCGGTAGGAGAGTGTCACAAGGATAATCGAAATTCTGCCACAAATAGTCATCTGGGTCGTCATCATTCCTATCCCTCACAACAAGATTACCGGTGTCCAAGAGCTCCGCAACTGGATTTTCTGCAGTTCTTGATGCATTCGTTGACCAAACAACACCATTGGTGCTATTAAGAAGCACAAGAATTCCGCCATCACTGACTTTTAAAACTCCCGAGTGATCGTTAAGGGGAGCGTTTCTGTTGGCTACCCATACAACTGTCTCCGAAGAAATTGTGTACCATATTCCCAGATATCGGCTTATGGAATTGCCTGGGCTGAAGAATCCCAATTGAAATGATCGGCCGGCTGAAACTAAAGTGTCACCGTCTCTGATTGATTGAGTTGGAGCAAGAGTGTCTTGTGTAATGGAGGTTCTTAAGAGGAAGGAGAAAAAGAAAGAGAAGACAAAAAGATGGGTAATGGCTTCCATTGATTCTCTTACGAAAAGAAGTGAAGATTTAAGACAGAGACATCGACAGAGTGCATTATTTCTTCGGACTCTGCCCTTCAATCTATTTTGATTTTCTAATCCATAAAGCTTCATGGGTTTAACAATGGGAAGCCAATATAATCAAAATCAATTGCTTTCTTGAGGAATGGTTAATCTGTAGCGTAAATTGTTGGCAACTCAGCAGTCTGTGAAATTTGATCAAGGGATAAAGAAAATAATTTGTGTCAAATCAAAGTGATCATCGTAGATTTTGCTTTGATCCGATCACTTACTCCTTTGTTTTTATGCAATAATTAACACTAGTTTAATCACCTTATTTGCAAACGAGCCCTATGTGATGTGACTTGAAAGCCCAAGATTGAAAAAACTAACTGAATTTTGACCCTTTCAAAATGCATGTATACAAAAATTTCCTTTAGAAAAATCATTTAAAATCTCTGGCCAGTAGGAGATTGGGAGAGCCTATGATGTTTAAATTAGTATATTTTTTATAAAGAAAATCAAATGAAAAGGTGAGAGCAAATGTGAGTACGTTGAAATGTATGCCGCCGCTTTAAATAAGAGGCTCATTGGAGATGATTATTGGAATGCTTGCCACGTGGTGGACCGGTTATTGTTTGCTTATTGCCATGTTGTGACTTGGTCAAGTGGGCTTATAGTCATTATATCCACATCAGTAGCCTTTCATTTCTATGGCCGACTTGTCCAACTGTTATGGCGTTGAGAATTTGATTTTTACTTGCTATCGGGGGTTGCCTCTGGCCTTCAATATTGAAGGCAAAGCGTTAGCCTTCAGGAGCTTAGTCAAGATCGTAGGTGTTAGGGTGCCTAGTGCATGAAGCAGGTCTTAGCCCCCATGCTCATGGCTCGATGATCTTGTGGAATTAGTATTCTTTGTTGGGTCATGCCCAAGGCAATGCTTTCACCTAGGTGCACAGGACGAGGTCTGCGTTATGAGGTGCACAGGGCAAGATAAGGTCGTTAATCTTTAGTGTCTCAGGTCTGGCAATGTCAACAGGGATCTCTAGGGGCGCTTTATCTTGATAGCGGAGAAAGCTTTATGTTTCAATTGTTTCTTGGAGAAATGGGAGGTTTACCTTAGCTAAGTAACGTGGAGTTTACTTCAATCAAGTGTTTATAAGGCATTATGATCACCAAGGATTCAACAACAACAAAAAAGGAGGCAAAATCCAGTAGACCCAAAGAATAAAAATGACACAACATATATTCCAAAATGTGCACTTTACTTCCATCAAGTGTAATATTTTAGGAGTTACCAACTTCTTCCTAACCCTCAGTTGATTCCTTGATACTAATATATAAGCTAACAAAGCCTAAAAAAAGCCCATACAACTTGGTCCACTCTTGATATTTTTAGCCTAATTTTTGGAGGTGGCTCAGTTTGAAAGTTTGGCCCATCAAAGTGACATTAGAGATTTTTGGAAGCGTCTAATTCCAATCAGAAAAATGTTCCATACACTATCATTCTCACACTCCTAACTACATATCCTCGGATGTGAAGTAGCATTTATTTTCCCGCATATATGGAAGCAAAAAGACCATTTTTGATGGATAAAGACCCTTACAATTTCAAAGAAAGTGTGGATTTTCAAAATATGTGAATTTTGTCTTTTTTTGCATCGAACAACGTAAAAAAATGCCACCTATTGAAAACCGACATGTCACCAATGAGAATTGATTATATTTTCATCACGTTTTTTTTTTGCTTTGTGTCTTAGAAAAGCTTTGAGCTAAAAACTATCTTTTAGTTTACTGAATCTTCAAAAGTGTAAAAAAGTCTTCTAAATCAAAATTGTTTTTAGCTGCCTTGGTAATATTTCACAATTGTAAAATTCTTTTCAATATAGAAAAAGATTTAATTACTATAAATGACCCATTAAGATCTTGATCCGTTCTCCATATGGTTCTGACTTGTTGTCTATATATAAAGCCTGGCTCAGGCCAGTTGGTTTGGCACCGTTTCTTTTAGCAAAAACTAACTCTGTTTCCTTGATAACCCTTTTTCTCTCGAAGTGAAAAAATGTCAAACCAAAGGCAAACATCTCCGTTGCAAGAAAACTTGGAAAAAGAAGAAGAAAAAGAAGAAGAAGAAGTACTTCAAGAAGAAGAAGAAGATAAGAAGCTCCAAGAACCCTCTCAAGAACCAACAGCAGGAGGAGGAGGAGGAGATGAAAGAAAGGTAATCACTCTACCACCTTCTGCTCAGAAAACTTCCATTGCAAGAAAAGGCCCCATCCTGAAAGAAGATAAGAAGCTCCAAGAACCCTCTCAAGAACCAACAGGAGGAGGAGGAGGAGGAGTAGGAGGAGATGAAAGAAAGGTGGTCACTCTACCACCTTCTGCTCAGAAAACTTCCATCGCAAGAAAAGGCCCCATCCTGAAAGAAGATAAGAAGCTCCAAGAACCCTCTCAAGAACCAACAGGAGGAGGAGGAGGAGATGAAAGAAAGGTAGTCACTCTACCACCTTCTGCTCAGAAAACTTCCATCAGAAGAAAAGGCCCCATCCTGAACACATGTGCTGCAAAGGCTATGCGCTCATACCAAAGGAAAAAAATGATTTACATTCCCCGCATGCCTTTGGGATTGAAGTTGACTAAATTCAAGGCCAAGAGTCTGCAGGCTTCAATGCGTTTGGGATTGAAGTTGACTAAATTCAAGGCCAAGAGTCTGCAGGCTTCAATGCCTTTTGGATTGAAGTTGACTAAATTCAAGGCCAAGAGTCTGCAGGCTTCAAAGAACTTGGATTCTCCCCGCCTGCCTTTGGGAACTCCAGATAAATGTCCATTCGAAAACTCTGCTAAAGATGGCGTCTCTCAGGGAAAGGAGAAGAAGATAAAGGATAAGGTTCATGGTGAAGATGGTGAAGAAGGTGAAGGTGAAGATCGTGAAGGTGAAGATGAAGCTGGTGGTGAAGAGAATCCAAGAGACGATTCTGCTTCAATCTAGCTAAGATAAATGTAGGGTCTGATAATAGAATCGTTTTTTCTTGGTTTCCTTTTTCGCCTCTTCTTTTGTTTCTGGATTTCTTCAACTTTTTGGTCCAAACCAGACGGAGAAACTGCATTTAATGGGGGAGCTTTCAAGTCAATTAGATGCATTAGGAGCAAAGAATAGGATGCAAATTAATGTGCTCCTTTTTTTATTGAAGCATGCATCCATTGATTTTGTTTTTCTTTTCATAAGGTGTAACGATTGGGACGTGTAATCAACAAGAAATTCCATATATTCAACACTGGAGTCCATGTTAAACTGTCGTTTTTTTACTTGTATGATTGAAAGTTCCAAAGTTTCGAGTCATTTTCTTTGAATTTGGAAGCTATAATTCCCAACTTAATCCGAAGGTTATGGCACAGTAAAGGTTGGAACCGGGTGATCCCATTGTATTAAAACTCGGTTCCACAGTAAGATACATTACAAGTGAATTAAGCACAGTAGTGGTGATTCAATAGCCTCAAGGAAAATTTCAAAGTTATTGACATTAGAGGTGAAAAAGCAGTTACTGGATATATATGCCGTTAATGGTTATCAGTTTTTTCAAATCCTAAATTGTGTTGCTAGGTGCCGATATGCAAAATATATATATATACCTTATCAATTATTATTTTTTACCTTCAATTTTTTTTCCTTATGAGTTGGGGATAGGCCATGCCCTATATGGGCCACCCCCATCCTCTATCTCTACATACAACCGATCCACTCTTGATATTTTTTAGCTAGCTCGGCTCGAAAGTTTGTCCCATCAAAATTGACTTGACTTGGAGGTTTTTGAGGCATCTAATTTCAGTAAGAAAAATGTTGCACAAACATACTATTATTCTCACACTTAAAAATGCATACTTCTTAACGTAGCAAGAATATAATCATTCAATTTTGGATTAAATGACTTCTTATACATTATTTGTTTAATTTGCAATTCTATGTTTTGTAGAAAGTTTTCATGATTTCTTATACATTATTATTTTTTAATTATTTAAAATTTTGAGTTGCTCATCTTGCTGTCATGAAAAGGAAGTTTGATCTTTTTAGAGTAATCTGTAATTTTGTTTTCTCAGAATGTCATCGGGGTTTTTGTTATTTTGAAAAACTGGAACCGGGTACCCAGTTACCTGGTTATACAATAACCGGCCGGTTCCGGTTAGTAGCCAGTTATCCGGATTGGATAACCGGTTTCTTTTTAAAAAATTCATTTTGGGGCTTATTATTGGCCTAATTTTTGGGCTGATTTAAAGTATTGGGTCTAGTTTTATGCTTAATTTAACAATTTTTTTGCCCATTTTTTTTAAAACACAATTAGTATTCTTGTCCTAATAAGTTGGGCTTTGTTGTAATCCTAAAACTTCATTGTTTAAAAATGCCCTTAAAATCCAATGTTTACAAATGCTATTAGTTCTTGTGTTGGCTTAATTCAGTTCCAAAATGCAGATTACTGTTTATAAGCTCAAACACTGATATAGAATGCTCAGAATCCAATTTCCACCGTTCATAATGTATATTCATGTGTCATGAACATCCCTGCAAAATTTCAGCTCAATCGGACCTCAAATGCCCATCGATCGGAGCTGTTGATCAAGACTGGACAGTATTTTCAAAATGTTGTTTTCTCCCTACAGAAGAGCAGGTCCGGACCGCCAGAAGCTAGGTCCGGACCCCATTTCCAGAAACAACATTTTGAAGAGGAGGTCCGGACCGCCAGAAGCTGGGTCCGGACCCCATTTCCAGCAAGCCCTTTTTATATGGGCTGTCCGGACACAAGAGTTGGATGTCCGGACATCACTAGGTTACGCATATGTAACCCTAGCCATGTCTGGACCCCAGATTAGCCCTGTCCAAACATGGCTGCTGATTTGTTAGTTTATTTTCTATTTAAACAATTTGTTTTGCCTATTATACGTACGTATTTTGAGAGCAAAAACAGAGAGCTTAGAGAGAGATATTGTTTTAGTTTATGTGAGAAAAGATTAAATACGTGAAGCCAATCGGAGTTCCGGTGAAAGGAAATCTTATAGAAGAATTGTGCCAGATGTTCTGGAAAGGGCTACTGCGGTAGAAGTCAAGTGGGTCGCTTGTCGTGTACAAGGAAGAGTAGATTGCAAAGGTTTTGTAATTCTTCTTGTATTCCTTATTCTTCTTATAGTGGATTGATTTCTTGGGTTTGGCTGCTCCGGAGAGGTTTTACATTTAGAGAGTTCTCTAAATGGTTTCTTTTTCGTAACCAAATATCTGTGTTCTTAATTTTCATTACATATCTGTATTTGGTTGATTATTAATTGTTAGGTAAAATCTTATTCCGCTTAATTTTTGTGAATCACCTAAACATTTAAATAGGTGTCGTTTGGAGTCGTTTTAGAATTTTCAAATGCCATAAAAATTCAATATTTAAAAATGCCCTAAAAAAATTAAAAATTAAAAATAAAATATTATTATTATTATATATATATACCCGGTTATAACCGGGTGCCAAAAACCAGAATCAGAACCGGGTATCCGATTACCGGTTTCACGGTTACTGATTTTTTCCAACCAATTACCGGTTGGTACCCGATTTCCCGGTTTCTTGGTTGGTACCTAGTGTTTTTGTTTTTTACACGCATACGGATTATGCGAGTTGACACAAATTTGATTTGTTTATTAATCGTAAATATCAAGATGGATCTGTTTCCGTTTTGACCAAAATCGTATTTCACTATTTCTTTATTAATCGATGGTGCATGTTCACTATTTCTTTGTCATTTTGTAAATTGCTGAGAAAATATAATTTTGGCTGAGATACACACGTTCTTGCAGTGATGCATGGTATATGCTTTTGGAAATCCATTATTTTGTTTTGGGGTCATCTAATGCACATGGTGACTGACTTGATTCAGCTTCTTCCAATGCAAAATGGTCTGCAGCTTTTATTGCATGCGCTCAGAAGTTGTGCAGAAGTTGTGCATGTCATTTCTTTCTTCTTCATCATCTTTTTCTTTTTTGGATGAATGAAAATGTGCATGTCCTTTCATTCTCGTACAAACTACAAAATCTTCTTCAACTTTTTCTCTTCATCAATCTTCAAATCGCGCTCATTTAGAATGTCATGCTAATGTGAAGAGTATATCATTACTCATTTTAGACGACCTTAAGTTTCTTTACTTCATTATTTTTTTTTTAAATAAGGAAAATTTTATATAATCCTCTCAAACTTTTAATTGCAGCAATGTCCCTCCTTAAACTATCAAAAATTGTCAATGTCCCTCCTAATAACAAAAATACCCTTAATACAATTAAAAAAAATTAATTAATTCTTTTTTTGAATTTAATGGGGTTTTTTGTCTAATTGATAAATATTTAAGGGAGGACATTGTTAGATTGAGGGAGACATTATCAATTTGGTAGTAGTTTGAGGGGGGTATGTAGACTTTACCTTAAAAAATATTTTTTTTTCTTGATTTTAAGAATAAATTAATTGCTTTTGTTATATATTGTGTCAAAATAGAGTTTTACTTCTTTCCAAGGAGTAACTCAATCAGATCGAAACCACGCCTCATAAAGCGAAAATCACTAATACAAATCTTTCCTCCCCTTCTTGTTTTAACATGTAAAAAAAAACGGTTTTACTTACTATTTTCTAATATTTTATTCTATTGGTGTCGTTATTTTAGGATCCATTTAATAAATTTCATTAATTAGGGGTCAACTAAGAACAAACATATATACTCTTTGAACATGTTAAAGAGTATTATGGTCAAACAAGAGAAATCAGACTAGAAACCACAAAGTTTAATAAATTTCATAGACATAAATCTCTCTGTTTTATGTCTATCTCTGTTTCTGTTGTAGACTTATATAGCATTACTCTGAATTTCAATCAATAGTCGGTTGTAGTTATCTGAATATTTGAAACTCCAGTCTTTGATGTTTAGGCAAACTCTGTGTTCCTATTGGGTTCAGAAGTCTCTCAAGCATTGCCTTCGTTTCGATATAAACACCCCCTCCGATCCCCCTTCTCTCGCTCTCTCTCTCTGTTTCTTCTCAGTGGAGTAAAAGATCTCCAATCCAAGAAGACGTAATGGCGCGGGAGGAAGAAGAACACGGCCAAACAACTCCTCGACCATCTTTCCATTCCGCGATGATGAGCCCGCACCCTGCTGTTCGTCGCTTCCTTGCCAGCTTGCCTGGCGAAGAAGCACACGCTTGTGATCTTCGTAAAGTAAGTCTGGCAAGGATGAGATCAATGGAGGATAAGGTTGAAGAAGGAGGAGAAAATTATGCAGCTAAACGTCCCCGACAGAGGAGGATCTGTTTGAGTATAAACGAGAAAAAGATGGAGGATAAGGTTGAAGAACCGAATAAAGGAAGTTATATCCACAGGGTTTGGACAGATGTTGATTTTTGAGATTGGACTCTTGAATGGCATCATTGACTGCAACACAAGAAACGGGAGATACCCATTTTGTCATTCCTGTTGTTTTGATGATTTCATCGCCAATTGGCTTCAAGTGGATGTTCCTAAACATGGATTAATTGATGTAGTGTGGAAGCTGAGGAAGAAATACTTAACCAATATGGTAAGGAAGGGTGCGACTGTGGATTTTGCAGATCCTCGCGATCAAATAGCATTCAATTTGGCGCATAAGATATGGGGTACTTCTCAAAGTAGAGAAGAAGATTGGAAGCCTCTGAAATTTGAGGGATAATTGGAGCAGGTCATCATCATTATCTAAATTTACGTAGATGTTTAATTAAATAGTGTTCAGGATTTCTTTCTTATTTTCTTGCACCGATGGTAAATGCTTGTGGAAATTCATTAATTATTGTATTTTATTTTTGGGTCTTCTAAACTAATGCAGATTGTGTTCTTATTTTTGACTGCCTCAGTTCTTTACTTTTGTTTTTAAGGATAAATATAAAATTGTTTGTTTCACATTAACACTAATGGCAAGGGATGGTCGGCCAACCCTTTAACCAAATGGTTGGTAGCCGAACAAGTACCCCACCGCCATTTCAGGTGGTTCAACCATCCCCTCCTGCCACATCTTCTATTGCTATTGCCGATAAAAGACAACAACGAAAGCGCGAGATGTTTTAGGTATTTAACTTTGGATTAAATATTATTTCAGTACCTATGGTTTGCACCAAAATAAAAAAGCCACCTGTGTTTTCAAAAATATCACAAATGATACAAGTAGGAAGGCAATAAACCCATTTGGTACCTCTATCAATATTCCATTAAGTTTATGTGGCGTGGTACTCGAGAGTTTTTAGGTGCCATATCATTTTAAAAAAAAATATCCAAAAAAAAAAAAAAAAAAGAAGATAGACGCTGGGGTGGTCAAACCACCCTATAGACGCTGGGGTGGTCAAACCACCCTATAGTCTGGGGCTGGCTGGGCCAAACCTTGACCCTTCGTGAAAACATGGCGGTCATGTGTAACAGAGTATGTGTCGTGAGAGAAAGAGTTAGGTGGGAGGAAGTTTGATGCTTCAGGTCTTCTGGACAAAGAAATGATGAAGGAGCATGAAATCGATCAAAACAAACCAAACCCACAAAAGAAGTGCAAATCTACGAGTCATACCCATCAACAGCAATGGACAGAGAACCCTAGAAACCTTCCTCAAATAATATTAGACAAATGTTTTTTAAGGGTTTGGCCTAACGGGGTGGTCGAACCACCCCCTTAGGCCATGGGTGTGGTTCGGCCACCCCCAGGCCAAAAGGGGTGGCCGGCCACCCCCTATAGGGTGGTTCGGCCACCCCAGCGTCTTTCTTCTTCTTTTTTTTTTTTTTTTTTGGATTTTATATATATATATATATGACGTGGCACCCAAAAACTCAGATACCACGCCATGTGGCGCCCATGTGTAAGGGTGACGTGGTGTTCCGTTAAAAAGCTTAACGGAATCTTGACAGAGGTATCAATTAGGTTTATTGGCTTAACACAAGTACTATTTGTAATATTTTTGAAAATCCAGGTGACTAATTGATTTTAATGCAAACTACAGGTATTGAAATAATATTTAACCTTTTAACTTTTAATACAGCTACTCAGCTTTGATTTGAATAGAAGACACAGCATCATTTGGTAAAACAAGGCCAAGAGGTTTCCGAAGAGCATGTTTTGGCATATGCTTAATCAAAACTTTCAATTGCAACCTTTGAACTGCGTTTCTGGTGACAAATTAGATCTAAATTTATAGTCTTGTGAGTAAAAACCAATCAACTAGATGAATAAACAACATGAATAAAGTAGGTGTACCCTTGCACTAAGCCAAAACCAATATCACATAAATTCATTAAAACAAAAATAACTCAGATTTTTGCTCTCATTTTGATGATATTTACCGTGCTTCCAACAATGTAATGGAGATTCCATTTGCTGAACAACTTGTATGCTTGCTAGATGAAGGATTTACTTCAATTGAATTTGTAAAGAAACCCAGCTGCCTTGGCTTAGGTAATAAACTCTCACTGCTTAACATTTGAACTAAAGACAACATGTTTGGTCTTTCTTTCGGTTTTTCTTGCACACATAACATACCCACATGAATGTGTCGTAATACATTAGATAGTATGGCCGACTTGTCCAACTGGTATGGCATTGAGAATCCGATTTTTACTTGCAATCGGGGTTGCCTCTGGCCTTCAGTACTGAAGGCAAAGAGTTAACCATCAGGTGCTTAGTCAAGATCGTAGGTGTTAGGGTGCCTAGTGCATGAAGTACGTAGGTCTTAGCCTCCATGCTCATGGCTCGATGATCTTGTGGAATTAGTATTCTTTGTTGGGTCATGCCCGAGGCAATGCCTTCACCTAGGTGCGCAAGACGAGGTCAACTGCACGGCGTAAGATAAGGTCTTTAATCTTTAGTGTCTCAAGTCTGGCAATGTCAACGGGGATCTCTAGTGGCGCTTTATCTTCTTAGCGGAAAAAGCTTTATGTTTCAATGGTTTCTTGGAGAAAGGGGAGGTTTACCATAGCTAAGTAACGCGGAGTTTACTTCAATCAAGTGTTTATAAGGCATTATGATCACCAAGGATTCAACAACAACAAAAAAGAAGGCAAAATCCAGTAGACCCAAAGAATAAAAATGACAACATATATTCCAAAATGTGCACTTTACTTCCATCAAGTGTAATATTTTAGTAGTTACCAACCTCTTCTCTCCCTAGTTGATTCCTTGATACTAATAAATGAGCTAGCAAAGCCCATTAACACCAACAAAGCCTATAAAAAGCCCATACAATGCGGTTCCACTGAATTTTTTTAGCCAACTTTTTTGGAGGTGGCTCGGTTCGAAAGTTTGGCCCATCAAAAGTGACATTAGAAATTTTTGGAAGCTTCTAATGCCAATAAGAGTAATATTACACACTATCATTCTCACACTCCTAAGTCGAGTATGTGTAGCATTTTCTGGCATATATTGAAGCAAAAAAGGAATTTTCAACGGAAACGGTTCATTTTCATTTCATTTGAAACGCGAAGTATCCATTTACTGCATTTAGGAGAATAAACTTGTCCAAAAAATAATTGTAACTTCAAAAGTGTAAAAAAGGTCTTTTAGAATTGCCTCGGTAATATTTCAAAATAAGTAAAACTCTTTTTAACATAGAAAAATATTTAATTACTATAAAATGATCCATTAAGATCTTGATCGATCCGTGCTCCATATGGTTCTGATCCTTGTTGTCTATATATATATAGCCTGGCTCAACCCTGTTTGTTTGGCACCGTTTCTTTTAGCAAAAACTAACTATGTTTCCTTGATAACCCTTTTCTCTCGAAGTGAAAAAATGTCAAACCAAAGCGGAACATCTCCATTGCAAGAAAACTTGGCAGAAGAAGAAGAAGAAGAAGTACAGCAACAAGAAGAAGAAGATAAGAACCTCCAAGAACCCTCGCAAGAACCAACAGGAGGAGGAGGAGGAGATGAAAGAAAGGTAGCCACTCCACCTTTCTTTGAACGATATGCTGCTAATGCTGTGAACAGAGACCCAACATTGGAACAATTTACTCGAGCGGTTTTTGTCAGATTGGGTCTTCCCATTTCTGCTATCAAAGGACAAACTTCAAAACAAGATAAGAACCTCCAAGAACCCTCTAAAGAACCACCGGGAGGAGGAGGAGGAGGAGATGAAAGAAAGGTAGCCACTCTACCACCTTGTGCTCAGAAAACTTCCATCGCAAGAAAAGGCCCCGTCCTTAAACCCAGTGCTGCTAATGCTACGAACTCAGAACCATGGGAACAAGTTACTCGCATACTTATGGACAGCTTGTATCTTCTCAATTCTGATGAAGAAGAAGCAGACACTCCTCCTGATTTGAAGGCCAAGAGTCTGCAGGCTTCAAAGAAATTGGATACTCCCGGCCGCCTGTCTTTGGGAACACCAGATAAACGTCCATTAGAAAACTCTGCTAAAGATGGCGTCTCTCAGGGGAAGGAGAAGAAGATAAAGGATAAGGCTCATGGTGAAGATGGTGAAGATGGTGAAGAAGGTGAAGGTGAAGATGGTGAAGATGGTGAAGATGGTGAAGCTGGTGGTGAAGAGAATCCACGAGACGATTCTGCTTCAATCTAAGATAAATATTGTAAGCTTTGATAATAGAATCGTTTTTTCTTGGTTTCCTTTCTTGCCTCTTCTTTTGTTTATGGATTTCTTCAACTTTTTGGTCCAAATCAGACGGAGAAACTGCATTTAATGCTGGAGATTCCAAGCCAATTAGATGAATTAGGAGGAAAGAATAGGATGCAAATTAATGTGCTCCTTTCCTTTATTGAAGCATTCATCCATTGATTTTGTTTTTCTTTTCATAAAGTGTAACGATTGGGACGTGTAATCAACATGAAATTCCATATATTCAACACTGGAGTCATCCATGTTAAATTGTCGTTCTTTTACTTTTGTGATTGAAAGTGCCAAAGCTTCGAGTCATTTTCTTTGAATTTGGAAACTAGAATTCCCAACTTAATACGAAGGCTATGGCACAGTAAAGGTTGGAATCAAGTGATCCGGCCCGCTGTATTAAAACTCGGTTCCACAGTAACATACATTGCAAGTAAATCAAGCTCATTGCTCTGATTCAACAAACAAACAAAAAAGGCAAATACCATTATTCTCACACTCGTAAATACCATTATGTACGTTAAAAAATTCACACTTGATGAAAAAGGGCAATAAGAAAAAAGTCCAGTTTTGACTCCATAAAGTCAACGCCCACCCCTTATTAACATTTTCGTTTTCTTCTTCTCTTTCCTACGAGTTGGGTATCCATCCCTATTTATTGAAAGTTGTGTAAACTGAAAACATGTTTCTATGAATTTGAGAATATTTTCAACAAAATTAGCCTTTCTGCTCTATTTTATCTCTATTTCACTTTAAATTATTTTATTGTATTTTAAAATAACGTGAAAATATATTAAGCAACAACATATGGACCATAATATATATATATATATATATATATATATATATGAAAGATTTAATCTCAACTATAGCCTGGCTCGGTTTCTTTTAGTAAAAACTAATAAGTCTGTTTCCATAACTGTTAAAGTATTGATTAAATAATTAAATGTACATTTTCTTATCAGTTTAAGCTTTTAGGAAAAATTGTAATTTAACATGATATTAGAGCCAAAGGTCTTGGAATCGAACCTTGACTCCGTCACCCCTCATTTCAATTAAATATTTCATGTGTTGGGCATCACCAATTAAAAGGAAGTTCAAGCCCACACGTGAGGGGAAGTGCTAAAGTATTGGTTAAATAATTAAATTTATCTCTTCTATCGGCTTAAGCTTTTGAGATAAGTGATACTTTAACAATAACCTTGAAAAAATGCAAAGGAGAAGCGAATAAAAGAATAAGCTCTTCTTCTGCAAGGGAAGATTCTAGTGCAAGAAACTCCACAATGAACCCACCTGCAAATGAGAATCCAAGAAAAAATAAAATAAAAATGACGCAACATATATTCCAAAATATGCACTTTACTTCCATCAAGTATTCAAGTGTAATATTTTAGGTCCTATGTAACCTTTTTTCCTAATTCAATTAGGAAAAAAAAAAAAAAGTGTAATATTTTAGGAGTTACCAGCCTCTTTCCTCCCCTCAATTGATTCCTTGATACTAATAAATAAGCTAACAAAGCCCATTAACACCCGCAAAGCCTAAAAAAGCCCATACAACCTGGTCCACTCTTGATATTTTTTAGCCAACTTTTTGGAGGTAGCTCGGCTCGAAAGTTTGGCCCATCAAAAGTGACATGAGAGGTTTCTAGAAGCATCTAATTCCAATAATAGAAATGATACATACATTATCATTATCATGCTCCTAAGCAGGGGCGGAACCAGGATTTTGAGTGTGGGGGGACGAATTTTTTTTTTTTTTTTTTTCTAAATAAAAGGGTAGGCTGAGAAAACCAATTGTAGCTATTTTACTTGGGCGTGACCATAATAACGCCTACTTATATAATTAAATAAGTAGATACATATGGTGAGATATAATGTCATAGTAAATCATAAGTCATTTTTGTTAGAATTTTATTATAATTCTTATTACCACTAACAAGTGAAAGAATGCCAAATAAATTAATGAATTCAAACCCATCAAATATTTAAGTTAATTAACAACAATGAAAGCTAAAAAAGAGAACTTGTATAATTTTTCTACATCAAAATACAATAAATACTTATTCAAAATCTTAATCTTATGGCATCAAAACACACAATAGCATAAATTATTAGCAATATAAACTAAGCACAATCTATATGGTTCAAGAAAATTGTATGAATCGTTTCTCCTAAAGCTCCCAACAACAATAATATTGAGATTTTGAGACAAGCCAAAACAATGTTGCAGCCTACAATAATAAAAATAATCCAAATTTTAATCTCATGAAATCTTAAAAATTAGTTTTAAGTCAAAATGTTGGTTTTAATCTTTAACAACTAAGCCATGCATACAGCCCACACCAACTAATAACTATTAACTAAGCAGTCTAGGCCTAAGCATCTAAGCCATTATTTAATTTAATTGATTTTCTAATTCACTAAGCCACTAACACACACTCACTTGACACTTGGGACACTTGGCCACTAAGTTCACACTCCACGCCCACTCCCTCTTGCAACATTGAAACTTGCAATTTGCAAGACTGCAAGTATATTTTTTAATGAATAAAAAATATATATCTAACAAACTAACAAATTAACAATGCATTTAAGCCCCAAAGACGAAGGCTTGAAAGGATTAAAGGAACCTTGAGATAAGATCAAGTGACGAACAACCTGCACAATTATTTGTTGAGAACTGAGGTGAACACTGAATAGCAAGATTTCGTTCAGATGAACTGCAAGCAGCAAGACTCAGGTGACAGGAGTGGACACAACAAATTACAGCCAGTGGTAAGACTTTTCTTGTCTTAAAGAGATAGAGTATGGTCCGAGAGAGAGATTTTGAGAGGAAAAAAAATTTCTTCTGAGAGAGAGTGACCGGTGAGAAAGAGAGTTTGGGGGGACATTTTTTTAAATTTGGAGGGACAAATTTCTAAATTTGGGGGATAGATATATAAATTATATGTACTTTATAGAAAATTTCAAAAATTTTGGGGGGACGACTCATACAAGTAGTTCCGCCCCTGCTCCTAAGTACATATTCTCGGAAGTAGTAGTGTGGGAGCGAATATGTGTAGAATTTATTTTCCCACATGAATGGAAGCAAAAAGGCAATTTTCGAGGATAAAGATCCCTACAATATCAAAGAAATTGTAGATTCTCAAATTATGTGAATTTTGATATTTTTGCATCGAACAATGCAAAAAAAAATGCCACCTATTGAAAATGTGACATGTCACCAATGAGAATTGATTATATTTTCATCACCTTTTTTTTTTTCGCTTTATGTCGTAAAAATGCATTGAGCGAAAAACTATCTTTTAATTTAATGAAGAATAAGCGTATCATCAAAAGTGTAAAAAAGCCTTTTAGAATGAAAATTCTTTTTAGTTGCACAGGTAATATTTCACAATATGTAAAATTCTTTTCAAAATAGAAAAAGATTTAATTACTATAAAATGATCCATTAAGATCTTGATCCGTGCTCCTTATGGTTCTGACTTGTTGTCTATATATATATAGCCTCTCAGCTCAGTTGGTTTAACACCGTTTCTTTTAGCAAAAACCAACTCTGTTTTCTCGATAACCATTTTTCTCTCGAAGTGAAAAAATGTCAAACCAAAGCCAAGCATCTCCATTGCCAGAAAACTTGGCAGAAGAAGAAGAAGAAGAAGAAGAAGAAGTACAACAACAACAAGAAGAAGATCAAAAAGAAGAAGAAGAAGAAGATAAGAAGCTCCAAGAATCCTCTCAAGAACCAACAGGAAGAGGAGGAGATGAAAGAAAGGTAGCCACTCTACCACCTTCTGCTCAGAAAACTTCCCCAATCCTGAAACCATGTGCTGCTAATGCTATGGGCTCAGGCCGAATAATCCTGAAACTTCGCCGCCGGCGTTTGGGATTGAAGTTCACTGATTTCAACTTCAAGAGTCTGCAAGCTTCAAAGAACTTGGATTCTCCCCGCCTGCCTTTGGGAACTCCAGATAAACGTCCATTCGAAAACTCTGCTAAAGATGACGTCTGTCAGGGCAAGGAGAAGAAGATAAAGGATAAGGTTCATGGTGAAGATGGTGAAGATGGTGAAGAAGGTGAAGGTGAAGATGAAGCTGGTGGTGAAGAGAATCCAAGAGACGATTCTGCTTCAATCTAGCTAAGATAAATGTAGGGTTTGATAATAGAATCGTTTTTTCTTGGTTTCCTTTTTTGCCTTTTCTTTTTGGTCCAAATCAGACGGAGAAACTACATTTAATGGGGGAGCTTTCAAGTCAATTAGGAGCAAAGAATAGGATGCAAATTAATGTGCTCCTTTCTTTATTGAAGCATTTATCCATTGATTTTTTTTTTTTTTTCATAAGTTGTAACGATTGGGACGTGTAATCAACAAGAAATTCCATATATTCCATGTTAAACTGTCCTTTTTTTACTTGTGTGATTGAAAGTGCCAAGGTTTATTGGAGGCAACTAGACCGGCCTGAATCTTAGAGTCATTTTCATTGAATTGGAAGCTAGAATTCCCCACTTTTGCTACTTATCTCACCCAAACTCCCAACTTCAACGTACATCAAGGCTCCACCTCTGCGCCGGACTTTATCTTTTCACCACATTCTCCACCTTTTCCTTCGCATTGATAGCTGGTTTTTTCAATGCTTTTAGATCGGGTTTCAAAGAAAACCAATCTAGTTTCCTTCGACATACCCTGCCTCCAACGTGCCACTTCACCGCAACTAATTCCAGCTTCCCATAATCATCCGCCTCCTCACACGCCGGTCACCTCTACCCCGCCATCTGTTGAAGCTGCAGTTCTTTACGTTATTTTGCTATCTTTATGTTTCTGCACCTTTTTGTTACTTGGGTTCTTGTACCAGAACATGGGGTGAACTTTCCTTTCGGATCCTGATGATTTTACAGTATTTTTTCAACAGCCTCCTTCTATTGGTTGTTGTTACTACCTTGTAGGAGTTCGAAGTTTTTCTGTTTTGGTGCTTAAACCGTTTTTTAAGGCCTTTATTGAGAGGATCAGGTCATTTTATGACCCATTTCCTACTTTTTTTTTTTATATATTTCTCGCACTTTAATTTTCTTTTTAAGTCTATTGTTGGGAAGCTCATCACATTTTCAATGTTTTAATCATTTTAACATTTTTCTTATTTACTTACAAAAAATAAATAAAAATAAAAAGAAGCTCATGACTCTAATTTCCGTTAGTGGTGGTGATTCAATAGCCTCAAAAAATCTCCAAAGTTATTGGATATATAAGAAAAGAGTTTTACTCTCGAAATGAAAATCCTCAATCCTATTAATATCAATCATGCATGCGGTCAATATCGCCTACTTTTTAATTAGGAAAAAACAAATGCTTATGGCTTCAATATCGCCATTCCCACAACTACTACCCATGTTTCCATATTTGGCACCCACCCTAATTTCAAAGGGAACCCCTACTATGCGGTCATGCTACAAAAGGTGTATTTTGCAGCATCCAACTACAAGGTGACACATCACCAAGCTTATTTTGACAAAATGAAATCAAAATACCAAATAATAACAAACAAAGAACCAAACCACCTACACCGCTGGGTCAAGCGTGACCCATGGCTGGGTCACGGCAGACCCAATTGCTGGGTTAGGTGTGACCCAGCAGCTAGGTCTACCATGAACCAACAGCTGGGTCTGCCGTGACCCACGGCTTGGTCTAGCCGTGACCCAGCCGTGGGTCACCTCTCCAACGACTTTGGGTCACCTTCTCTGACGAATTTTCAGCCAAATCCAACCTCAAAAATTGATTATAATACTCAAAAATCAATTCTAATGCCTCAAAACTAGTTTATAATGTCTCAAAAATCGATTTTAATGCCACAAAACTTGTTTCTAATGTCTCAAAATTCAATTTTGGATTCAAAACTAAAACCTAGAGGAAAAGATTAACCCTTTTTGAGATTTTATCACCCTAAAACCGAAACCATGCTATCACTAACGACACTGGGGCCATGTGAAAAACCAAAAAAAAAACTAAAAAACCAAACCCAAACCGGAGCAAGACCCATAAAAAAAAAAAAAAAAAAACCAAAAAATCAAACCCACTGGAGCAAGACCCATGCGGCTAGCATTTCAACAAATCCACGGCCGGCAAGACCCAGCCGTGGGTCTCGGTGGCTGGCCAAATCCAGGCCGGCCATGGGTCTAGTCTTCTTCTTTCTCTCTTCTTTCTCTTTTCTTTCTTCTTTAGTTGAAAATCAGGTGCATTAGGGTGTAGGTTTTTTTTTGTGCATTTTTTCCCCTTTATGTGAGGTGTCGTTCTTTTATTTTATTGGTTGTTGCAAAACTCTCCTTTTGCAGCATGACCGCATAGGAGGGTTTTTCGATTTCAAATGGTAAATACTTGCACTTTCAACACTTTATTGATGGTTGTCAGAAATTCTCAAATTCCCCACTTCCCAAGTCGGTAATAAATAACCCTCCACTATCCTCGTTCCCTAATATATTGCATGTACTTGGGCCAAAAGAAGAAAAACTAGTAGCATGTTCACTCTTATGTGCAACGCAAAAGCTTGTAGTAAACCAAGCAATGATTCATATATGCATATCATATTTAACACTAGATTTCCAGTCAATCTCTCAGACACGGCTGTCTCAAATTTTCTTTTGAATGGTGGAGTTTCACTAAAACCACAAAAATGCAAGATACCATCAATTTTCCAATTTGGATTTACTAGTAACTCAGAACAAATTCAAACAGTAGATACAAATAACAAAAAATAGATGCAAAAAAACTCACTTGTCCCAATAAGTTTCAAATAACCCACCAAAAAAGCTCTCTCACATTTTATATCCAAATTACAAGCTATTTATATATATAGAAAATTGCTAAAAATTCAAATTTCCACCCAAAATTACCTTCAAAAACAAGATTCAATTAAGCAAGCACTTGACAACCAAAGATCACTAGCCATAACAACTTTCAGAAACAGCAATGGCATACTCACGTTCACATACTTTGAAGCGAGAAAAAAAAAAAAAAAGACTTCACAACAAGACTCTTAAGAGAGAAAAAGGAAATGTTAGAATTTAAACGTCGCATCAATGTCATTAGCTATCAATCCGAAAAGTAAGATAAAATAAAATTCAACAATATCTTCTATAACTAGTAGAAGATGATGATTCTATTCACATTCACTACCACCTGAAACCCTAACTACCACCTCCATGTGCTACAACCCCCACAAACACAGAGAACTCGAACCCTAACAAAAACTATAAACCATATTAAAAAGAGACATTAAATCCAATTCCAACACGTACAATGCCGCAATTCCCAGCTCTCTCACTTCAATCTACGAGTCATCGTCAGCACCAGAGGCCTTGGAGGAACCGGTCTTCTTCGGCAGGAGCAAGTTGTGGATGTTGGGCATGACACCACCATTAGCAATCGTCACGTCACCGAGAAGCTTGCTCAGCTCCTCGTCATTTCGGACCGCTAGCTGGATGTGGCGCGGTACAATCCTGGTCTTCTTGTTGTCCCGAGCTGCATTTCCAGCCAACTCAAGAACCTGAAAAGACCCAAAATTGTGAATATTAGGCGCAAATTACAAACCCTGAATTCACAAAACACGAACAAAATCAAAATCGTAGATTATACCCCAAAACTTAATGGATCTCTCAGCTTTTACAAATAAAAACATCATACTCTAAAAAAATACAACATTTTGAAGAAAATCGAAACCGAAACCCTATAATTACAGGGAAGAGCAATTAAAACAGAGTGTAAGATCATCTCCATGAAGTCCTTTTGGGGCTTTCAAAGAATTTTCGTACACATACTCATTAATACTAAAATCTACATAAAATAGCAGAATATTTTGCACGAATTCGAAACCCTAGATCTAACGAAAAGTTGCATACCCATGTATTTAAAAAATCCATACAAAGTCATTCACAAAACTTGAAACCTTAGACAGAGAGAGATGGAGAAGAGAGATTATACCTCCGCGGCTAGGTATTCGAGGACGGCGGCGAGATAGACCGGAGCACCAGCGCCAACACGCTCGGCGTATTTGCCGGCCTTCAGGAACCGGGCGATACGACCAACAGGAAACTGGAGGCCGGCTTTGCTGCTCCGAGACGTGGCCTTCTTGGCGGCTCCGGATCCGAGAGTTTTGCCCCTACCCGCCATTGATTTGAAGGACTAATTAACACCGGGTCACAGAGACGTATAGAAATAAGAGAGGGAAGGTTAGGCTAGAGAGGGAAAGAGATAAAGATGAACCACAATGAGACGGGGTTTGGGTATAAATAGTGGGTGGGAATTAAAATTAGGCCAATGGGATTACAGTACGCGGATCGAGTATGATAACCGTTGGATTAGGATGGGGAGGAACGGCGGAGATTTATAAGTTCACCTCTTTGCCTTTGCGCAGGTTCTGGTTGGGGTTGCGTGACTAGAATGAAAATCTATGTCAGCTTTGGGGAAGTTGGAATTGACGGAACTGCCCCCAGTGCCGTTTCTGTAATTATCTAATGGGAGTTTGAACTTCAAATTTTCCATACGGTTCCTCCGGTACTGGGCTTCCAGTGAACAAGCCAGAAAAGGACGTGGCACTCGACGGAAGGGATCCAGATCCCACGTGGCACTCAAGTAACGATACATGAAAAGGAATAAAATTAAAATAAATTAAATTAAGTTTAGTGAACTTCGCAACGTCTAATTTTACGTAGAAAAATGCTACACTTACTAAATTTTTTAAAAAAAAAAAATTAGTTCCTAAGTGATATATTTTTATTTCATTATATTTTTTATTTGAAAAATGTGTCACATCATTTAAAAATCAACTTTTAAAAATAAAATTTAGTAAATATATCATTTTCTCTTCTACTTGAAGAGGCATGGGCGTCTTATCCTTCATTAATGACAACCTCTTACATATTTTTCGTTGAAGCCTTGAAGGTTATTGACTCATTTCCGTCAGTTTTCACCATTAACAAGTCGGAGGTAGAAGTTGGCAGAAGTCAAAGTCGACAAACAACGTCGTCGTTCTTCATTCAAGGCTGAAGAACGTTGGAGATGAGGAGCGGAACTACATGGTTCAACCCTCCAAGCCACCATGTTTTCTTTAATTTTTTTTAAACAAAAAACACCCCTATAAGCCCTTAAAAATTAAATTTTTTTTACTCCCCCAAATTTTTAATTTTTTTAGTTTTACCGCTTGCAAACTCAAATACTAGTTTTACCCCTTTCGAAGACGAAGAATGTCTTTATTCTTCATCTTCGACATCTTTGTCTTTAGAGATGAAAAATGTTAGGGCCGGCAATTTTGACACGACCCGCAAATCCGACACGAACACGACACGAAAAAATAGGTATTGGGTTTGGGCTAATCGGGTTCGGGTCGTAATCGGGTCTACCCGATTAAGACCCGGAAATTTTGTGTCTGGCGGGTCGACCCGCCAGACACGATTACTGTGCGGGTCTGGCGGGTCGACCCGTCAGACCCGGTTTTTTTTTTCCTTTTTCCTGGACCCGTCACCCGCCAACCCGGTTTTATTTTTCTTGGTTTTTTTCTGGACCCGGCAGCAGCTCACGCACAGGCAGTGGGGCACCATCTAGTTGCAGCAAAAATAGGAGGAAAGCAGGAGATAAAATGACATGAATAAGTAGTTTGAATGGTGTCAAGGTAATCGCTATGAATAGTTACAAGATACTTTTTCATCCTTCCCAACAAAAGTTTGTATAAGAAAAACAATCCCTTCCTCATTTTTTTTCTAATTTTTTTTTTCCATCCTTCCTATTCATTCCTCTTACTTTTCTAGCCCCCTACCAAAAAGACCCTAAAATTGGAGGTGTTTCAGGCATCTTTTAGATGTTTAGCTGGTATAAGTAGACTATTTTAATAAATGAACTTACTTGTTTTAACTTTTAACTTTTAAGTTTAGGTGAAATTATGAGTTTAGTAATTTATTTTGGAGTACAATTTGTCAATTACGGTCACTTTCCAATTTTTATTTTTTTTTCTTATCCTTTATTAAAACCTTTAATCTCTTAGAAGTTAGAACTCAATTTTTTGCATTGACTATATTGATGTATTAGTATTATTATTACAATTTTGAATTTTAATTTTTTTTTTTTAAAAAAAAATTATAGTTTAGGGTAATCGGGTCGTGTCGGGTCGTGTCTACCCATTTATACTCGGTTATTTTAAACGGGTAAAACGGGTCGTGTCGGGTTACCCGATTATTTTCGTGTCATAATCGTGTCAAACCCGATTACCCGTTTAGCTAAACGGGTCGTGTCTGGGTATAGGCTAATCGTGTAACGGGTACCCGCGGGTCTAATCGGGTCGTGTATGGGTACCCATTTTGCCACCCCTAAAAAATGTTTTTATAGATGAAGTGCGACTTTTGTCTTCAAAAAATAGATTAAGAGAAACTTCTATATTTAGAATACATTATATTATTGATTTATATTTTCTAGTAACTTTAATTTTTGTGACATTAGAATCTTGTGAAGTGTTATGCTTGTCATTACCAATGCAACTACTTTTACTTTCTCTTTTTCTTTTTTTTTTCCACTATTGACTTCATGTTTGGCATTCTTGCCATAATAGATCAGTGAGATCACCCCCACCAAACAGACAAAAAACATAATGCAAACAAGCTCTTAAAGGTGTTGTAATGATTATAAACCCCATCAATTTGTTTTAAATTTCATGGCTGGTTTCAATGCCAAGAAGACCAACTCTGATGTCTATAACCACTATTATTTAATATGTAAAAAGAGTAATTGGGTACTTTATTTTTGGTAAATTCAACTTCAATGCCAAGAAGATCAGCTTTAGGGCCTATTTAGCATTGCATTTGAAGAGTTTAAAAATGTTTTTAACACTCAAAAAGCTCGTTTTAAAAAAAAAAAAGTATCCGTTTAGTAAAAAAATTAAAATCACTTTTAAGGGTTCAAAAAGCCTAAAAATGATCAAAAAGCACTTTTAGCAAAAGCTTAAAAATAAACATTTTGCCCAAAAGCTCTTTTTTACTTAAAAGTTATATTCTTAAACGCAATCCCAAACATACTGTTAATGCTCATAACCACTATTGTACAAACTAGAAGACCTATTTTTTGGCCTAATTTTATTTATGTAATTGTAATTAGAGACTTTATATTTATTTTTATTTTCATTTTTTTGAAGATCATTACACATTTACACTAATTAAGCTTCTTTCTGCATCACATGCCATATCGTCTTTGGGCCCATCAAGCTCACCCATAATGGCCGTACAATATCAGGTCCACTGGACCTTCCATGCTCACAAGTAGGTAGGTGTGGCAATCCATTGTCCATCTTGGTGGAGAAATATGAGCCCTTTAACAAGCTCTCTCAGGGCGGATATTCGTTAAGGGTCGTCATGTCATAAAAGCTAGATTCTTCTTAATGGGGTTGGCCCATCATGTATATAGTAAATGAATAGAGTTGTTCGCAAAAGGGCTTGGGCTCGCTTCATTTATTAAACGAGTCAAATTTGTATAAGCTCATATAACTTTATTTTTATAATATTATTTTAAGTTTATAATGAGTACATATTGAATAAGTTAATTAAGTAATTCGTAAAAAATATCAAGTTCATTTAAAAAATAAATGAATAGAACTTAAACATATTATCAAACTTGGTAATAAGGTCGAGCCGTATTCAAAGAAAATCAAATGAACTGAACTTGTGGTCACATTCTTAATGGATACATTGGGCCTGGCAAACTAAAACAGTTCAAAATGTTCATTAGCCACAAGAAGAACTCATATAGTGTGGGCCTGGGCCTGGGCCTGGACCTGGACCTAGCTCACTAGACCAGTTCAAACAACTTCATGAGCCACCGCCAAAATTCTCGTGGGTGTGACGTGTGAGAGAGGTGGCGGGGAATTTAAAGGAATCATCCATTTACTTCGGCACTCACGGTTTGGTTCGAACTTGCAGTCAATGGGTTCAGTAAAATTAATATCTGAGATTAATATATGTCAGATTTTTTTACCTAACTCTGAGGTTGGGTAAATCTCAATTAAATCATTTAAATTTTACTATCTTACTTTTTATGGCTACTCACTTTCTAAAGTTATTGTATCTTGTTGGATAATTCAACATCGGCCCAAAAGCCCACCACCGTCGAGCTCATTTCCGATGGTTTTTAGGTCAAAACTTTCAAATTTCTTTTGTTCAATTTTTGCACATGGGCATTTAAGGGTACTATCGAGCTTGGTTGTCCGGTTAGGCTTAACAACCCGACTCACTCAATATAAAGTTCAAACTTAAAACCTGTTTAATATAAAAAACTCATTGAACAGCCCTCCATTACATGACAATGATCTAAGAGATTCTGAGTGCCATATTCAAGATTTTCTCACTATAAAAGAGATACTATCCAAACAACATAGATTAGGTATTTTTATGCTCCATTTGATTTCTCTCTCTTTCTTAAGCCTTCTAAACATATCTTATGCTGAGTTGATACAATTTAAATTATTTAATTAAAAATAATGATTATTAAGACATAAAAATTGCATGATAAAAAGATATTCTAGAACATATAAAGGCCATTATTAACTCATGGCATTCATTCAAAAGATTTCTTGGATTTCGTGTGTGGTATTTGCCTTGAAAAGGGCAGAGAGAAGTCTACAATTGGGTTGCCAAGTCAGAGCTTTCGTCCGGATTATAAAGGCCAAGGGTTTGGGGAAGAATGCCGAATAGCAACCTACAAGGCATCATCATTCGTCATGTGCTTGCATTCATGGATGGATACACGACCATACATACATATCCACCTCTTGAGGCCCCCCCCTCTCACTGAGTTACTTCTTTCATGCCTTTTCCTACCCACTTTAGTAAGGGCAAGCAACCCCTCTTTGATACATTTAATATATTATATTGTTTGAAAAAATTACACTTTACCTCCTCAAAGTTTGAGGCGATTTTCAATTTAATCTTCAATATTTTAATTTTGCAATGCACCCTCCCAAATTTTTAAATTTTTGCAATTTGACCAATTTTATCCCAAAATTCTCATATTACCCATATTTTTTTTATTAAAAAAAAAAAAAAAAAAAAATCAAGGTGGCCGTAGCCACCCCTTTGGCCATCTGCCCATTTTTGCACCCCCAATCTTTTTTTATATAAAAAATAAAAAATTAGGGGCAATATGGGAATTTTGGGATAAATTTTGTAGAATTGCAAAAATTGAAACATTAGAGGTCGAATTGAAAATTGCCCCAAACTTTGAGGGGGTAAAGTGTACTTTTCTCACATTGTTTTTTTTTAAAAAAAAAAAATTAAAATTAAAATTTTGAGTTTTAGCAGTGATCTGTCGGCGTTTTGGCCGTGGTCTAGTGAACTGCGGGAATTTGAGCATGAGATTAAAAATATATATATATATATATTTTACGAAAATTAAACAAATTTCTTCGGTCATAGCAAAAATATTTTTATTGACTATTATTTTCTGTTGCACCAAAAACTAAATACAAAAACCTTAAAAGAAGTGTCAACATTGAAATTTTGTACACCCTTTGATATCGTTGTCTTTGGACTCAATGCTTTCGGTGTTTTTCTTCCAATTGAGTTAAAAAAATAAAAAATAAATAAATCTACTTTACTCTAATACATGTTATTATATAATTTTCACGTGTATTTTTATATAATAAAATTTAAATTTATGCAAGAATGACAAACTTTAAGAACACATATTAATTTAATCGACAAAATTAAAAATAATAATAATAATAATAATAATAATCCAATTTGAAGAGCATCTTTAATGGTATAATGACAGAATAGAGACAAAAAAGTAGTTTAAAAAAATGGCCTAAATAAGTATGAAAATTGTAATCCCAATTTTCTTTCTATATACCTCTATTTCACCACCCTTTTGGTGGTTCAAAAAATGAGTTAAAAGGGTACTCCGTATAGAGATTAGTGGTCAAAGCTAATAATGAGCTCTGCCTCCCCAAACAAGGCCCACCGGCCACCACTCTCCTGCCTTCTCATTATTGTTGTTTTACTTTAATCCACAATTTAAGGACGAGTTAAAAATCATTTACAACTTACAAAAAATAAATAAATAAATAAATTCTAAACCCTATGCACTCATATTTTTCTGTGAACTCTACTTTGGACACCTTCAATGAATGCAAAGGTTTGGGGAATCGGGAACAAGTAAATCACATTTTATCATTTTTCTTTTTTAAAATTTATCCACTTAATTATCTGAATAATATGGATTATCCACTTAATTATCTTAATTATCCACCAATCTTGTTCAAAGGAAAACATTTGTGACCACTCAAACATGAGTCGGCCAAAAAGGAAACTTTACACGATTGGAAATGATAGCGATGATGCTCAATTCAATGCCCATTTGTCACATTCGAAATATCTGAATTTACTGAAATTCTTAGAATTTTATATTTATGTCGTTTATTTTTTATTTAATGGGTCATTGTTTTACAACGTGTTTTACTACTAATAAAATAATAAATAGAAAATCAATTATTTATAAAGGATGAAGAAGAATTTGAGAGAAATGCTATATACCATATTTTTGTCTCGTAGTTATTTCAAAAAAAATAGTGACTCATCCAAATATTGATTGTGATTGCCACGTGTAAAATAATTATGGGATAAAAATATCATTTTTAACATTATTGCAAATTCAAACCATTTAGAAAAAAAAAAATGGTAGATACAATAATTCTCTTTTTAAAATCCACAATGAATGACCCACATCCATCATCTATTTTTTAAAATTCGCCATTGGATCCTACATATTCAATTGTGAATTTGAAAAAAAAATGGTTGAAAATGAATGAGAGTTTGAGAAATGCTTACATTCACCCAACAATGATGTAACACTTCTAACAAACCTATTTTCAATTATAAATTAATAATATAATATCTAACATTACTATTTATTTTGAATTTACCGTTTGGTTAGAATAAATGATTTTGTAAATATGTAATTGGTGCAATAGGCCCTACTCTGTTTTAAGCATATGAAAGTCTTTGATCTATTAAATTATAATGGCCCCTCCATGTATGCTAATGGCCTTGGAATTCGTGCACATGATTTGACAAAATTTATCAATTGGTGCACTTGGCATCTAATGAAGTTTCTAACCCACTAATCAATCATATTAGTCTTTGGTTGCCAGCAAAATAATGTTTTTAATTATCTATTCAAAATTTCAAATCAACATGCTCTAGTCTTGCACACAAGCACCACATTATGTTACATGTGCATTAACAATTATTATTATTAACAACAATGGAATAATTAAGGCTTAGTTTAAGTGATATCTATGGACTATGAAGATGATACATGACATGGATAAGATTAGGGTTAGGGGTTGAGTTGAAATAACTCATTAGGATTAAGATTGTTTAACATTATGATTAGGTTATCATGATTAAAATACTTCACTTAGGACAAGAGAATACCAGAATTCACCAATTTTTTTTTTTTTTTTTTTTTTTTTAATTTTGATTTTTCATTAACAACCAAATGATCTTTAAATAGAAACAAATAGCTGCTCTCCATGCGGTGGAATTTAGTCATAACACATGTTTGAGAGAAGTGATTTTTGAAGGGGACTCACAACACGTGGTTATTCAGAGACGGAGTCAAGCAGCTATAGTTATGGGTAGGTCATTGATGATGCCAAAGTAGTATTAAAGGGTTTCAGGAGCCGGGAGGTGTGCCATGTAAAGAGAGAATCAAATATGGCGGCACACAGACTAGCAAATGAGGCAGCAAAATTTTTTTTTTACAAGGTTTGGCTTGAAGAAACTCCTAATTGTATTTTTGTTTTAGTCAATTTAGAGCATTTAGTTCTTGTTATGTAGATCTCCGACTTTGATGTTCTTTTGAATGAGATCAGATTTTATTATAAAAAAAAAAAGTAGATGAAACTTAAAGTTAGAATATTCAAATTTAAATAAAGTTGAATTCTAATAACCTAATCATAATACTAAATAATCTAATATTAGTGTGCACCAAAGGTTGTCTCTTATTTCTATTTTCGCTTTCGTTATCTATTTTTTCATTGGGGTGTCCAAAGAAGTTTTCAAAACGTGCAGACAATTTCGTCGTAAAACATTCTTAAAAATAAATAAATAAATAAGAAAAACCCTTTCAAATCTACAAAACGTTATACAAACAAATAAAACATGAGCACACGTGTCTTATTGAGGTCATTCATCCATTTATCTTTTTAATATTATTAAAAAAGTAAGACGCACAGAGTAATTAGTAATTAAAATGATTATTATCCGAAAATCTTTCTCCTTTTACTGTTTTTGATTATGGTCCTTTAAGTTGGGTGCATGTTTTCACCTTTGCTATCGTTGAAAAAAAATAAATGCAAAACATCTATATGCACCGACTCTTTATCATGTGCGTGTGTGAGTGAGTGAGAGAGGGGTGGTAATTAAACTCTTATTTATAATATTTTTTAGACACATATTCTAAGAAATTTTTTTCAACCTATTATAACAAGTGATAAGTGTCATTCAATATGTTTAAATTTTTTAAAAATTAATGTTTAGGTTAATAGAATGACAATAAATTATTATTAAAAAAATTAAAAATATATATATATATGCAAGGGATGACGCTTGGCAGTTGGCACGTATTAGACTAGGTTCCATATTTTAAAAAAAAAATAAATTGTTAAATCACCCTTATGATAAATACATATAAATTTGAAGGTTAAATGTGCATTGTAAATGATAATATATAATTGAATGGATTGGTTAATAAAATTAGAGTTGGATTGGTACTTGCAAGATGGTATCAAGTTATGAATTGATTTTTAGAAAGTTTGACTGATTCGTTTATGGGATTAGTAGTGCTTCCACCCTCTTAACCCCCTCACATGGGTTGTTTTAGCTTGATTGAGGTTTGGATTGGGTTACATCTATCTTCTTCTGTTATGCTGCCCATACCGCTTTATGCGGCCCAATCTTTGGCTTCTGCCTAAGGAATAGAGGACCGGGAAATTATTGGCTCTTTCGGGGTCAATAAAACACCCATTTCCTGGTTGGTGTTTGGCTTTTTTTCTTTTTTTCTTTTCCATTTTCACTAGCACTGCTTATTTCGATTTGGGTTTGTAGTTGGGTTGTCCACCCTCTGGAAACTTTGTTTCATGTAAATCTTCTTGTTTAATGAATTGAGATATTTACACAAAAAAAAAAAAAAAAAATTGTATTGACCTTTATTTCTCTTGCAGTTTAGTTTTTAGAAAATAATATTCATCTAAGACAAATGACACCAATAGAACACCAAGAGAGCACTAGCATTCTTCATTATTTTATGTAAAAAATTATTAGGGGTTAATATTTTTTTTTTCATATTTAGCTCATTTTATCTTATTAATTAACTATTAAATCTATAAACTTACATAAACTTCACATAAATCCTAAGTGATTTATAAACCTCACAAATACTTATAATATAAAAATCATACATAAAGGGAAGACTTGACCGGACACTGAGAATTGTGAGTCACGGGACAAACAGTGAAGGGCAGGGCAGTTGCTGTTGAGTATTTTGTGTTAAATGCAAATAAATGATAAACCTGCCATCCGTGCTCTTTTGGAATGGTGCCTCACATTTCTCTCAATTTCTCATTTTCATTTTGATAACTTCGGAAGTAAAGGGGGATTTTTTTTTATGTTCATCTTCTTCCTGAGCAAACTTAATTAGCCATCTTCTCTAAATCTTCCCTAAACCCTAAACATACTTAAAGGGAAGTGAACATAGTTTTTTTTTTTTTTGTTAGAACATAAAACTTTAGGTCATGTTAGTTAAAATCTAGTTTTAAATATTAGGGGGATATAGATTTGAAATTTTTTTAACACCTAAATAAGTTGGTATTTTTCGCTTAAGTTTTGCACTGATTTTTTGTCAACTCACTTGAAGAATAGATTATATTAGTTGCATAAGAGCATCTCCAACAGCTATTTCAAAAAGACTTTATAGTTATATTTAACACTTTTCAGCCATTTTCACTTCTCTTGCAGACTTTTCAAACTAAATGTTTTAAGCCATTTTGCTACCTAGACTTTCATATATGAAAGCATACAGTAGCATATACAAAACTTTTTGGAAAAATTATAATTTACCCCTTTAAAGTTGACAGTATTTTTCAATTCAAATACCAAAGTTTCAATTTTTGCAATTCACCTCCCCAAAGTTTCAAATTTTTGCAATTTAACCAATTTTATTCAAAACTTTTCATATTGCCCCTAATTTTTATTTTTTTATTTTTTATAAAAAAAAATTTTAAAAAAAATTCGGGGTGGCTCTTTGGTCATCTTGTCATTTTTGCACCTCCAAATTTGTTTTCGTTTTCATAAAAAATAAAAAATAAAAAAATCAGGGGCAATATGAAAATTTTGTGATGATATTGGTCGAATTGAAAAAAAAATTGAAACTTTGTGAGGGTGAATTGCAAAAATTGAAACTTTGATGAAAATTTCTATTATTTTATCATTGCAAGGAATGTTACATTTATTAGACCGTCATAAACTTGCTTGGAGAGGAGATGAAGGCTTTCATTGATAAAGGTTATAAAGGACACCATAAATTCTTGGTATGTCGCCAATGTTAAAGACTAAAAACTTAAAAGTGTTCCAAGCAAACATATATTTGTTTTGACTAAGATTTGTTAATGTTTTCTAAATTCTGTTTTTTTTTAACAAAAAAAAAAAATGAAAAAGCATTAGCAAAGAAAACGTAATCATATAAGTATTACGTGTGGATTTTTTTTTTTCCCCTCATAATAGCAAAGATTGAAAACATGCACCCCAAAAGTGCACCTAGAGGGCCACAATCAATCATCAAATGTTAGTTTGTGCTTTAGTAGAATAGAAGGGGCATGGTGATCGGACAGCAAATCACTTCGGTTAATAATATAAAAGATCTTTAGCTGTATTTACCACAGAATCTCTCAGACCAGAGTAAAATCTGAAGCAACCTGCAGGTTTTCCTTTGAGGATTCACCTCAGTTCGATTGAGATATGTGTAATGAGTGTCTCTTTAAGTCGTCTTTTACTGCTTGCCTTCCTCAGTAACTAGCATTTATTGGCGTCACTAAACAATGTTTTTGTTAGTTGGCTGTCATGTTCCGCAAGAGCCAAAGATTGTACATTTCTTGAATTTTCAATATCTTAATCAAATGGGCGCTTTGGTTTCTGGTTCTTAGTGAATTTCTCTCACTTTCTTCCTCCTTCACAGCCTCGTGGATATATATATATCAGAGAAAATATCTAAATTTTTCATGTGCCTAACACAGCATGGCACTTGAAAATTTCACTTCTTCTTTTCTGGGTGTTGCATGAGTACTTGGTTTGGAGTGGTTGGTTTCTGAAAATGGGAAGGAAATCTCAGTCAAGTGGGTATTCTGTATTCTAGCTAAAGTAGAAGAAAAAAAAAATTGTAGAGAAAGTGTTGCTATCTTGCTTTTTTGTTTTTGTTTGTTTGTTTCAGCTTTCCATGGTGGAAAGAATGGTAAATGGGAATTGAAAGGGATGTGTTTTTGAGAATGAAGAGTGGGGAAAAAATAGAAGGGTTGGGAAGCTTTGTAGGCTAATTAGGTAGGAGAGGAGAAATAAGGAAACTATGCCAACAGTGTGGTTCTCTCTAAAGAGGTCTCTACACTGCAAATCAGAGCCATCAGATGTTCATGACCCACAATCGAGGAAGCAATTGGGCACAATCTTGACTAGAAAAGCAGGAAGGTCAGGGTGTTCAAGGTCTATAGCAAATCTCAAAGATGTCATCCATGGAAGCAAGAGACATTTGGAGAAGCCACCAAGTTGCAGTCCAAGATCTATTGGGAGCAGTGAGTTCCTCAACCCAATAACCCACGAAGTGATTTTGAGTAACTCAAGGTGTGAGCTCAAAATCACTGGTTTTGGTGGTTTCCACGAGGGGATTGGTGGTGGTGGTGGTTTTACTGGTAACAATGGCGGAGGCGGCGGCGGTGGTGGTGGTGGCGGCGGTTCAACCTTTGTGGGTACTTTAAGGCCTGGGACTCCTGGCCCTGGAGGGCACCCTACAATGCACTACTTTAATCCTTCTGTTAGGACAACATCAACTCCACCAAGGAAGTCTCCTTTTATTGTGTCAGATAGAGAAGGGTCTGGATTAGGCGGTTCTGCTGTTTTTGGTGGCGGTGGAATTCATTCAAGCAATAGGGTCTCTCTTGAAACAGAGCCTAATGGTTCTTCTACGGTTACTTGCCATAAATGTGGAGAGCAGTTTAACAAATGGGAAGCTGCTGAAGCTCATCATCTCTCCAAGCATGCTGGTAATTAAGAAACACTCTTTTCAAATTTTCACTCATGAGGGTAATTTTTATTCCTGGAATTCGTTGTCGTTTTTTTCCCAATTCCCAAACCTTTTTAATTGGAATTGGGTATTTGAGATTCTTCAGTACAAATGTTTTCTTGAGATTTTGGTGTCTCACTACATTTTCTCTTTTACAGTTACTGAACTTGTGGAAGGCGACTCATCAAGGAAAATTGTTGAAATTATATGCCGGACGAGCTGGTTAAAGTCTGAGAACCATTGTGGGAGGATTGAGAGAGTTCTTAAAGTTCATAATATGCAAAGGACTCTTGCTCGATTCGAAGAATATAGGGAGATGGTGAAAATCAAAGCCAGCAAACTCCCAAAGAAACACCCTCGGTGCCTCGCCGATGGCAATGAGCTTCTGAGGTTCTATGGCACAACTCTGTCATGCTCTCTTGGTCTAAATGGCTCCTCCAGCCTGTGTGCATGGGAAAAATGCTGCGTTTGTCGAATCATAAGAAATGGGTTCTCTGCAAAGAAGGAGCTCAAGGGTGGAATAGGCGTTTTCACCACCTCCACTAGCGGAAGAGCTTTTGAATGTACTGAAATTCTTGAGGAAAACCCAGCTGTTAGAAAAGCATTGATTGTGTGCAGAGTGATTGCTGGGAGAGTTCATAGGCCTTTGGAGAACATACAAGAAATGGCTGGCCAAACAGGATTTGATTCATTGGCTGGTAAAGTAGGTCTCTATTCAAATATTGAGGAGCTTTATTTGCTCAATCCTAGAGCTCTCCTTCCTTGCTTTGTGGTAATCTGCAAACCCTGAAGAAAGATAATAGATCTTTTACATTATCCTTTTTAAGCTTTGTGAATCCCTTTAGGTTTTTCAAATCTTTTTGCTTCTGGAGGTTTTTCACTTTATTTGTTGTGAAGGACTTTTGATTCTTCTTTCAAGCCTCTAGTTGCTTGCCAATATATTCAAGATTTGTACTTCTTTACATTAATTGTACCCACCTCTTCCTACGTTTTCATTTATCACGCTGTTGTACTACCATTCTTCATCTTTATTGAATGCTGTTTTTTTTAATGCAGAAATTAATAGCAAACTGCAGAAATTTGATCACTTTTGCAGCTACATATAAGAGGCATGAAGGGTTGTTAGCATTGGGTTGTTGAGAAAGATAATTTTAGTGTCAAAACTCAAAAGTCTAACAACATATACTTGAATAGGAGCTGAAATATTCAAGGACGGCAGATTTTTATATTTCAGTATGGAGAGATCATGGCATAATAAAAATGAAAGATGCCTTCATTTAAAACCATTCGAGATGATTTGAATTTTATGAAACAATTTGAGTCTTTGATTATGATATTCATTGAATTATTCAAATCCACATGGTAGTGTCAGGCTGCGCAGATTGATGCAGTTTTTTTTAGAAGTGTGAGCTTGGAAATCAATTTAAATGGTGATTAAAATTTATCAAGTCAATGTAATATATTGTAAAACCTTCTAGACTTTTGAAAAAAAGAATGCCAGCTTGAATTTTTATGCATCAAAATGCAAGACAAACAGACAAGTTGTTCTTGTTATTTTATTGTTGGTATGATGAATAACTCACGTATAGTTACAAAGACGGGGTACGAGAAAAATCAGTTTAACTAATGAACTCAAACTAGGACTTTGTTTTAGTTATATAGCTAGGAGGATCATGGATGCATCGCAATTTAAGGGAGAATTGGTGGGTGAAGAAAATTTAGACTCTTCTTGGCATGTTTGTATTTTTCTTCAGCATGCATACTTCCAAACTAAAGGGTGAAAGGGGCATGTGGCATGTGGTCCTTGTGGGGGAGGGATATGCTTCAAACAAAGGTTAGTCCAAACCAGAAGACAAAAAAAAAAAATCAAGGATTAACAGCCCAGCCGGCATATATCTTTGTCTCTTCTATTTCAATCGCTATTTGATTGTCCTGTAAATACTCTGATACTCCTTGATTCCCAGGTTTGCTTTCCATTGGAGCTTGGTGGAGGGGAGGAGCACAGCCAAAATTTGGGATAAGATCAGGGACCCATCTCCCTCTCTCTCTCTCTCGAATCTCAAAAGGGTAAGTTTTGTTCTTCACTTCAGAAAGGCTTTGTAAGGGCATCCACCCGTGTATGGTTTGTCATTTTTCCCCCCTGCTGGAACATCTGGACAGCATTTAAAGCTCTTTGGCACATGCACCTCATAAATGTACACACTAACCCACCCCATCATAACACTTGGTCTGAAAATTTGAATTGGGAAAATTGAATTGATATGCATGTTCAGTCTTGAATGTATGAATGGGGGTAGTTTGGAAGCAGATGAACACAATGAAGATATTTAGTGCAGATGCCATCACTCCTGATTTCGACACTTCATCTGGTGGGCTGCCATTGCTGTGTCATAGAAAGATTTTACTAATCTTCTGACCGACTAGGAAACATTAGAAATGTTTAATGCAGACATCTCCTTGGGATTGATGGCTAAATCAAACAAATATATTAACAGAATAAATGTGTATGAATGACACTCAATAGGAAGCATTCAAACCAGGACTCTTATACAATAAGTGTATGAGAATTGCAGTCTTAAATCTTTTTTCAACAGATTGTTTTTAATACTCTAGTTCCACATTGGGAAGATGAATAGTTTACAAAAGTCGGTGAATTATAAAAGCATTTATGGGTATTAAGTCCTACATTGGTTCTTTACTAGATGAGAATGAGTTTTATAAGTGATTTTAGAAAAGCTTCAGATTGACTAGTCTTTTTAAAATAATAGCACGTCTATAATTGGCGCTTTACCTACATTGTTCTTGTCTCTTCTTGGCGCGAGCAGATAACAGTCTATTTCTTACTTCCTGGAATGAACTAACCATGTTCATAGCGTGGTTACATTTGTAGATCACTAGAATGGCATGTCCTTTTCTTATACCTACCATATAAACTACCCTTGAAAGTAAGAATGTCATGGGATAGTGAGAAAGCTCAGAGTTGCCTTGGCTATAACTGAAATATGTTCCTACTTTTAGCTCAATGAGAAACAAGAAAATTCATCTAGCTAGTCTCACATAGAAGCCATAGAACTTTGTTAATTCTCTAACGAAATCTGCATAGCCCAAATGTAACCTTTCTGCAATAATTTTCAAACTACTGGTATATGGAATGATTTCCTTGTATTATTATCATATTCTTGCCAGATCTTCTTCTTACTGCTATGCTGCAAAACATCATTAGCTGTCATTATTATTTGATGCCGGTGATGCCATAAATAAGCTAAGTGGTCCAATTGACACATGAACGCCAACTCATTAGAAAGGTTAAAAAACCTAAAAACCTCCAAAATCATAGGCCCATTAGGTGGTTAAACAAGGAATTTAAGATAAAAGAGGGGGACCATCTCCAAATAAGGGAAGAGTCCCTTACTCCCTAAACGCTATCTATTCTACTTTTTGTTTATGAGAGTTCTTCCGACAGTGCAAAAATCTGCTTTGGCAGAAAATCAAAGTTATATTCTATTAATTTATACTTAGCCGCCTTAGGTGACATAGACATCATATGGCTGCCTTTGGTTTCTAAGCATCTTGTTGGCATTCAATTGCTGGCGCATTAAACAAGTTTAAGATCACTAATTAACAGGTCATTGATGCTGACCAACCCTAACTCCATACTAACCTTTAGTTATAGGTTAAGTTGGCACCGGAATCAACGCCTTCAAAGCCAGTTTATCGCCAAAAATCAGGTTTATCTTTTTCTCAATCAGGCCCACGTTGATGTCCATATTAATAATGTCTATGAATTTTAGAAACAGGATAAGAGAAAGCAACATATACCAAACATTGAAGTTGAATTTGATCACTTGATTTCTCTCTTCATTTATTTCTACCAACAATGTTACAGCTTTTTGAATTAAAAGGTTCAGTTAGCTGACAAAAAGCATCTGCCTTTACTTAGCAATAGGAGGTAGAAAGCCATAATCTAAACAAGAAGTGATTGTATGATGTACTATGTCTTCTATTCCATGCTTGTAATTGAAACCCAAATCTCTTAGCTTCTTTGAAGATATTTCAGGAGGGACTAGATTGCTTTCTTTCTCCACAGACCTGCATGTATAAGGATATCAGAGGAAATCAAGTCCCTTATACGTTTATCATTAACCTAATAACCTTTCAAATGTGAGGAGCTACCTAATATTTGAGCAGGGGTACTCCTCAGCTAGATGCTGAACCAAGTTGGACATTAGAGAGTTTTGGGCGCAGCATATGTATGGCCCTTCTGCTTTAGCATGCTCCATTAGGAATATGTGGGCACTGCATATATCTTCGATGTGAACCAAAGCAATCGACCCCATTCTTGCATTCACAGCAGATAATATACTAAACAACTCAGGGTCTCCTGTATGGATCATCAATTCCAAACATCTTGACTTGTTATAAAAAAGTTTGGAACTCAGGTGTCATTGAAGAAAAATAACTAATAAATTTTATTTGGAGCAAAACATGAAACACAATACAGGGTTAACAAATATTTCAGAGCATTTACATCCGGCTTGTTGGGGAGAAAATACCCTTAATGGGCCCTACTCCATTTCATGCTTATTTACAATATGTCACCACCCACTCACGTAATAACACATATACGTCTCACTTTGACTCTCTTAAATAGAAGATGAGAGGACAAGAAGAGTCTCTCCTTCCACCACATATACGTCTCACCCTCTCACATCTCTCTCTTTCTCGACCCTCACTCCCTCTCATTTCTTGCATACCTTACTCAACACACACACACACCGGTTCATAGATAATTAGAGGCGAATTTTCATCATCTTTCTTATCCTAAAATAAAGATGCTAACTTAAGCATCAGAGAATCTTCGGCTACAACCGAAGACTCTCTGACCTGTTTTTGTCTTATAGGAACCTTATTGCTGTACAGGAAAAAAATCACTGGGTAGCAAATTCTTGGGCCAGAAAGCACACTTACACGGCTCAACAAATATTTAGCTAAAAGACACATTTTTCTATTTCAGATACACACTTTTTCAAAAGACCTACATCTGACTTGACATTTTAGCATTGTTGAGTATTATAGCATCATCAGGATCCCATACAAGATGTGAGAGGTTGTCCGGATCCATATGTTTGGACAGGTGTTCGAATAGTTTAAAATCAGAACCTGAACAAAATAGGGCCCAAGTATCATCTCACATGATGGGCTGCCTTGCTCTGTTCATGTATGCTATGAAATGAAAAACAGAGAGATGATTGCAATCACCTGTGATTGGTGACAAGAGAACTCGAATGCTTGATGGGACATCCAAAGTGAGGAAAGGGCCAGCCACTGTAGTTGTTATTACTGAGACAAGATCGATACCATTTTCATTTGCAAATTTATATGCTGCTTCCTCTGTTAGACGCTTTGACAGTACGTAAACCTATGAACCCAAAATTCCATACATCAGATGAGCACTTGAACGACTATATATGCATGAGGGAGAGAGGAAGTATTACCCATCCACTTGCTTTGGTATTCCAGACATGATCCAGAGGAGCTTGGCACGATTCATCAACAACATGTCTCCAATTTCCAGAGCTGTCGTCTTTGGCAGTGAGAGTACTAATGGAAGATGTGAAAACAACCCTTTTCACAGATTTGGATCTCAAGCAGGCTTTCAAGATGTTTAAGGTTCCTTTGATTGCAGGGTCGATGGCGTTTGATCGAACATGAGTCTCTAGTCCAGGAAAAAGAAACAGAGTTAATTAAATTGCTATTCCTTCAAACTTGTGGGCTTCTGAAAGGATTAATTGGTTCTCAACTTCTCATGGGATATGTTACCAATGTCCTCATTTGGATGAACGTTGAATTTCATTGAAGCAGCAACGTGAAAGACGCCATTGCATCCCTTTACAGCCTCATCGAAGCTTCCTTCTTCTTGCATATCAGCTCGGAACAATCTCAACCGCTCACCGCTGGTCCACAGCGACAGTAGTGATAATGACTTGGCTGAGATAATAGGAGTGGCTTGCACTTCAGTCTACTTAATACTACTACTCTTAATTACAAGAAGAAGATGAAACATATTATTGCAAATAAGGCTTGCGTCCCGAGTGCACGAAAACGCAAGCTAGAAGTACTACACCAATAATTGAAGATACGTGACACTCTTAATTTGCGTTCTTTACAAACAGAGACATGCCACAAACCGAGGACATTTTTGGTATGTGCATGCAATTAAGGCATAATTAAGAACACTTAATTGTGGATTATAATTAAGCCACAAGTCTTTTTAAAATATATATATTTTACTTCACAGATTAACTTGATCTTAGTCAAAGTAAGTAAAAATGTTTGTTAATTTATTTTGAGTGGCGTTTTTTTTTTTTTTTTTCTTGGTTTGTGGTTTAAAACGTTTATTAATATTTTTGTTATTTATCTTTCCGTTTACTTGATTTTAAAGTTTTGAGACAAACTAACGTCGTCAAATTGAAAGATAAAGAGATTGAATATTAATTTTAAAGTTTATTAATACAATAATGCATAAACCGTAAACGTACGTGTAAATTGTTTTAGAACTTTTTTTTTTTTGGGAGAAACAGCATGTAATATATAAAGACAATACAATACAAATCACATTTTAAATTCCCCTTTTAAAATTTTTGTTTTTGCTTTCAGATCAACAAAAGAAAAATCACTGAAAGAATAAAGAAGATATTTATTTATTTATTTTATAACAGTTCCTAAAAAAGAAAGTCCTTAAATTCTCAGTCTAATATATAAGATACGACAGAAATTTCTTTCAAACTAATCTGGAGAAAATATCTTTCAACTCATTTAAAATAGTGTCAAGTGTTTATAAACATTTAAAGCGTTAGTCTAAGTTAGTAAAGTGCTATTAATGACCTTAAGAATTTAATGTGCGTTTTAAATGTTTATAACTTTATAGATACTTTACAGTTTTGAGTTGAAAGAATTTCTTTCAACCTAGTATATATAATTACATAATTCACTTTTCTTCCTTTTCTTCTTCTTCTTCTTCTTCCTTTTTTTTTTTTTTTTTTTGTTGATATAATTGCTAAAAGAATTTACCAAGTTTCTTATACGATGCAAATTAAATTCGTACTCAGCGATTAGCCTTTTTGTTTTTAATCTTATATTTTCATAAATTTGCTGGTCAACGAAGGCGATCGATCTTCATCTTAAAAAAGCATCTATATATATATATAAGCAAATTAACCAAAAAAAAAAAAAAAAAAAAAAAGAAAAAAAAAAAAAAAGATCTGCAAAAGATGATGAGTTTGAGAGTTATCTGAGAAAAAAAGAGAGCAACTGACCAGGATCTCGAACAGTGGCATGAACCTTGTAGCCTCTTTCAAGCAGAGTCTTCACCAACCAAGACCCGATATACCCAGTTGCACCAGTAACACAGTATGTCAGCGGCGGCTCCTCTCCTTTCCCCCCCACCGCCGCCCCTTCCAAATCCTCCATTTCCTTCAACTCTCCGATCGATGTCAATACAAATAACGTACATGAAATGAAATGATTTATAACTTCTTCTTAATTACTAGTCTGAATATATTAATTATAATATATAGACTTCTTTATTAATTAATATAAACCATTATCAGTACGTAGCTAGACAGCTTAAATATTAAATTGATTTTGATATGTTTTTCTTTATTATAGTAAAATCACGACTTTATTGCAAACTAAATCACCCTTGGGATTTGATTTGACTTCACATCTCCAAATTAATTAATCTGTCGGCATAATTTATGTTAAATAAAATTCGAAATTAATTGAGAATTCCACCAGGAAATTAAATTAACTGACAAATTGATCAGAGAAGAGAATCCTACTCTGCACATGCATGGTTGTACCTAAAGATTCTAAACTATGTCGTTTGTGCCACATGCATGTGATATTGTGATGAGCCATAGCATCACTTTCATGCGTTACAAACCGGCTTTCTTTCTCTCAACACAAGAAAATTTACTGGAGAAATAGAAAAGAAATCTTTTTTTTTTGTTTTTTTTTTAGTTATTTTAATAATTATGATATGAAGAATTGGGGATTTTGATCATTCTAGGTCCAAATTCAAACCATTTATTGATTGCAATGGCAGGACACTTTCAAACCAATATGGAAAATGTTTCGGGTGCTATATATTTTACTACAAATTGATGTGACGGTTTACATGACATTGTCACATCAGTTACACTCAAATTTTATTGTTTAGAGCCTTATTTGAGATTGCGTTAGGGAACTTAAAATTACTATTAATATTTAAAATGTTGTGCCAAACAAAATGAACCTACTTTTGAGAAAAAAAAGCTTAAAAATAAAGCATTTTCTACAAAAAAAAAAAAAAAAAAAAAAACACTAATTTTTTGTTTTTCTTTTTATTTTTAAAAGCTCTATTGCTTAAAAATAAAGCATTTTCTACACCCAAAAAAAAAAAAAAACACTAATTTTTTGTTTTTGTTTTTATTTTTAAAAGCTCTATTTACCAACAAATTCTCAAACATGCACCTAGTGTCTAATATGGTTAGTATCACATGAACTTACAAACTGAAGTATAAGTCTATAGGGCACTCCAATGTAATTTACAATTAAATTTAATTATTTAATATCATATGGGCTACCATATCAAGTTGTATAAATGGATTTAATTGTTAAAGTTACCTTGCTAACTATAACACTCAACTGTTCTTAAGGGGTAACTCGATCGGCTGTGACCCACGCCTCATGAAGTGGAGATCACTAGTTCGAATCTCCCTTCTCCCTTCCATTGTGTGAACATGTCAAAAAAAAAAAATGACACTCAACTATTATTAACCACCATTATATCCAAGAGGTAGCTCAATCGGCTGAAACCACGCCTAATAAAGCAAAAGTCACTAATTCAAATCTTCCTCCCCTTTCTTGTGTGAACATGTCAAAAAAAAAAAAATATATATATATATATATTAACCACCATTATCATTTGCTATAAAGTGAATACATGGCCCATGACGTGATCGTAAGGTCACATTATAGCCCAAACAGGCCCCAATATGACCCATGTACGTACTCTGTCTTTGAAAGATCTTGATGATTTTTTTTTTCCTCATTTAATTATTTATTTAGAAAAGAAATAGCAAAAGGAATATATCATGGAATAATTTTATGCCATTTGCCGAGTAAAACCTTTGACCTCCACTTGTGAAAATTTTAAAATTAGATCTAAAATCGTTTAACAGAAAATGTACTGCAATTTTTATTTTATTTTTTATTTTTTTTCCTTTGCAACTTAATGGTATTTCTCCTTCTCTTCACAAGTGGAGGTCAAAGGTTTGACCCAGAGACCAAGTCTTCTATTATCTCACCAAAAATATATATCTAGAAAGTCCCAAAATCATCCTATCCCAAATTGCATCATATGAACTCAACCCAAAAAAATATAGAGGATTCTCACTTTGAATGCATGGAAAAGATTAAAAAAAAAAAGAGAGAACATGCACAAGCTTGTCTATTAACTACATGAACTACAAGGCTATTCAACCTAAATGTTTTTAGGCTAGGGTTTCCATATTCCAATTTGCCCTAGATGGTAGAACCAATACAGCATGGAGAAAAACAATATTGCTCTTGTGTATGTGGATCAACAAAGAGGTAGTAACGAAACATTTGGACAAATGAAGATAAAAGCAGGTCAGGAATACATCTAGAGATTCAGATAATAAATAAGTGGTGAAGTAAAGAATTAGCCTTCTAAGAAGCAGCAACTACTTCAGTTTTTGTTTTATCTTCCTTTAGTCTCTTCCAGTTCTCTGCAGTATCAATTACTTCTCCAGTTTTTATCAGGTAACGGACTCGTTTACCATCTTCAAGGATTTTATGACCCACCCGACTTGCTACATTCTGTTCTTTTGAGTAGAGCATCACATTCGAGCTGTGGACAGGCGCTTCAATCTGGAATACCAAATTAAAACATATGTTCGTGATCGGCAACGAGCAAATAAAAAACCGTATACATCAATAAAATTCAAACGAATATCAATTTGTGCTGTCCATAAATTGCCAAACACAACGGGAAAATCAAAGTATCAAGAATCCTAGTTTTAAGATCACTAGGTACTCAGTTTCCACCTTATGCATCCAATGTAACAATAGGATGTGAGGAATATTAATATTAATATATCTATTTGCCAATCAGCATTTGAGCTCAAATGGTACTTCCTTCCTTTGTAGCAAGGTGAAAGGTGAGGTCGTAGGTTCAAGTCCTACTAGGTGCATGTGTAACTTTGTAGAAATGCAGTAGTGTATATTAATAACTAAGTACAATTGATGAATTCATGTTTTCAATGGAGTAGTAAAAATAACCTTAAGAATCTGGCCTGGCTGATCCTCTCCTTTGCTCTTCACATGCTTCGTCTTCAAGTTTATATCTTTTATTATCACAGAGCTGTTATGCTTAAAGATCTTAGTAATCTCACCAATTTTGCCCTTATCACGTCCAGATATTAATTTCACCGTATCTCCCACCTTAACATGCATTTTGTGTAGAACTGGAAGGCTGTTTGGCTTACATTCCTTCCGCTCCCATCGCTTGAGCTGCCAGGCAAATAAAGAGACCCAATAAGAACATTAGATGACATATCAATCCTGTAAAAAAAAAAAGATTATTTATAAAGAAAACACTATATCAACGGTAGGCCCATAACCTCGGTGAGAGGCCAAAAATAAATTGAACCCATCCCATGTAAAATGACACCAAGACCTTGTCTTGGTTTTGCCAAACTAAAAGTTTTAAGTTTTATGCATCTCCTTCTGCATTCACCAATAGGTTACAGTCAAATAAATTTCCCTAAATGATTAAGTGCCACAAATAATGGATATAGTAGAATGCTTCAAACAATTTTGTGTCTACCCCTTTAGTAGGTCAAATCCAATTTCTTTTCTTCTGTTTTTTGGTGCAAAACGTACATCCTATTTTCTAAAAACTAGAGAAACAACTCATCAACAAGAACATATGAGGATAGGAGCCATAATACTAACCTTCACTAAAATGAGACATGGCTTCTCTGTTGGCTTGGCCTGCATGTGAAACAAACAGAAAAGATGTTATCAAGTGATCCCACTTTTGGTGGGGGAGTGTTACAAATTCTAACTACAAGGTAAATGACATAAAAACAATCCTGTTAGATTCAGATATACTCTAAATTAAAATGGCAAGTATAATAGGATCTATAATCACCAAAAATGATTCATTTTCTTTGTTTTCCATTGCAGATGAAATTTTAGTTATAGGATTCGTATATCCAACTTTGTGGGAAAGAAAAACAGAAAATACGAAGCTCTTATGAAATTTTTGGCTTCTCAAATTGTCAGGGTGCACTAAAGTCTTGCAAAATTCTGGTCATTACTCTCTTTGATCTCCAGGAAGCATTATCACCAATGACAATGAGATCTGAAAGTGATTAAAGTCACCCTATAATATCTACAGATGACCTTCCCGTCAGTAAGCTAAGTTGATAACAGAACAATTATCAGGCCTAGAGGGTTAAAAAAGTGAGTCAAAAGGGGCCCAACAAATCAGAAACATGAGCCCAGGCCACTGTTAAATACTAAAGGCAAAATTGGATGGCAGGATGACAGTATCCATGCTGGGCACAGATATGTAAATGCAGACACCATGATTCACCTAGCAATTATTTCCCCAGATGGTTCAAATGTAAACTGCAATGAGTACACAACAAAACTGGCAAAGGGCTGCAGCGACTTCCACTTCAGTAAGCCTGGGAAAGCAGCCACATAATCTACCAAAGTATACTAAATCATGGGCACCTTGTGTATAGAGCCTTAGCACAATGGCATTTCCCCTCTTTTTCTTTTGATTATTTACAATTGAACCTACAGCAAACCAAGCCCCACTCACTCATTTACCACCTGCAGCCAAGGCCTAAGCACATTGACATTCTTAGAAAATGAAGAGAGCATTAGATGATCAATGATCAATGCCCAATGCTCCAACTAAGCCATAATTTCTACTGATTAAAACCTACATTGAGACCTCCTAAATAGGATAAATTATACGACCGGTTTTCTTCCTTCTTGTAAGACTTTCAATTTGTCCTTACATATGGGCTTTCAAATTTATTTATTAACAAAAACTTCAAATTTTGCAAAACTGTCCAACAATCTTCAAGAAAGAGCCCAAATATGACAAGACCAAACCAAAACAACTTCTTCCAATTGTAGAAGTACCCTTTGGATACTATCCTCTTTTTCTTTCTAATAAACCTGTTTGAATATTATCATGGTTTCAATTATTGGGAGAAATTAATGTAACCAGTACAACATCTCGATTGCAATTCTCATACAAACAAAAGGAACAGTACATTAATTTGTGCAAAACCCAATAGATATCTACAAATCCACGTATAACACAAACACACAAAGTGACCAACCTGTGGGTTTTGACTCAAAGACCAACAAAGCATAGTTTCACTAGTTTCTGCTAGAACCGCCCCCATATAACTAATAAAGGACCGGAATATGAAATAAAACCAAATTGGGATTTCAACTACCAACACATTATGAGTTAAACGACATAAAGCATAAAAGAGGTTTGAGGTGTAGAAGTCAAACAAACACCAATTTTCAAACGATCCACTACAATATTACCAGTAAAGAAATAGAACATGAGAAAACAACCATAGTGGCAACTCTAAGAACTAGCACAAAGTAAAAAGCTACATTGCACAAGAAATTTGAGAAGAAAAGCTACAATCTTGAAGTACCCATTATATATTACCAACAAAGAACAATAATTTGAGAAAAATAAAACCAAAATGAGCACAAGAAATTTGAGAAGAGGCTTAGAGGAGAAATGGGATAAGGTACCGGCACAGCGTAGAGAGTGGGCGGTGAGAGGCGCTGACCCAAGAAGGAGTTGGAGGAGAGGGAAAGAGAGGTCATAGAGCTCTGAATTGCAGCCACGGCCGCCATTTTCAATGCTTCTTCTACGATTCTGTGGCTTTTGCTGCGAGCTCTATTGCTTTGGTCCTGATAATGTCATATGGATAATCGAGCGAAGCAAAAAGACAATTTTACCTTGCGCAAAATATATATCGGTTTGGGGCTCCAAATTGGGCCTCGTTGACATGACCCAACTTGTGCTCTATCTTTCTCTCCCACTCAAAACCCATTTTGGAAAATATAAATGGGTGAAATTATATATATATATATATATATATAATTAATGAAGGCCATATATTAAAAAATAGGACTGAAATCTACTAGTAATTTGTATAACAATTATAAGAGAGCCCATATAAAATTCATCTGAATTGAAATTCACAATAATTTGAACAGTTAATTAGACAGATCTCATATGACACCCACTTGTCCGGATAGCTAACACAACATCTCAAAATTTATTTGAACAAGTAAATCTGAATTGAGCTCTCTCCCGTTAACAATTTGATTAGCTAATTATTGCGAATCCTTGTTTACCCTACCTACCCAATTAAATTATGGACTATTCAGTTACCTAGGTCTGTAAATTAAAAACCGTGTGCTGTTTCACGGACAAGTATGATGATGATTCGAAACCTCCTTCCTTTTTCTCCCCATGCGTAGACATGTTAAAAAAAGAAAGTATGATGATGATTAATAGTAGAGGCTATCCAATCACTGTGAGAGAAGTCCCAGGCATGAAGTCTCTTAAATACAACACAAAAAATAAGTGCGAGTATTAAATTTACAGAAAATGTTCTTTTCCTTCATTTGATTTCTGAAGTATTCAATTTACAGACCTAAGGACATGTCAAGAAAAAAAATATTTATAAAAGGGGAAAAAAAGAGATAAAAGACTGAACTAAGTTGCACAAAATTACAAGGAACATGATCTGAAATTCTGAATCCTAAGTCACTCAAGCAGAAATCAGAACTACGACAGATCTGCTAGCCTTTTAACTCCTTTCAGACTGCACATAAAGCTAAAAAGCAAAACCAAAAAACCAAGGAACAAAACAAATGAACAAATGGAAAAAACCATCATCTATACTTCATAGGTGTCAGCTGTGCTATCCATAGATTCCTCTCTTTTGTGTTCAGAGATTGGAGTCTTGGTCTCTGGTTGGTCAACATCAATTGAAACTTCATCTGCTATGGAAGATAGGGACTTGTTGTGATGCTTCCTATTATGTCTTGACTTGAGGATCCGCGACAGCACTGGCACAATGTCCCTCATGGAAGGCCTCTTTCTTGGCACACTGTTGACGCATTTGTATGCAAGAGCAGCCACTTCATTGAGCTCTTGCACATCGAATTTCCCTTCAAGACGGGAATCCGCAATTTCCTCCCACCCAACTTTCCCCTCCGTATTCATCGCTGCCTACTCATCATATAACAAAAGGCATTAGATTGTCAATCATAAATTAGAATACATTGTCCCAATATTTTTGCACTCCATTCTATTTTGAGATGTCCTAATATATTACCCGAGTTGAAAAGCCAATCTAACTCACCCTCTGTCCTATATTGCTTCTTCATTTGAACTCAAAGAAACGAAATGTATGCAACACAAGCCAGCAATGATCCTTCTTTGTTAGGAAATTACACTTCTAAAAAAGTTTTCCCTCTGGGTTCAGATAAAACTATTGTGACCTTGGCTTTAAGCTTTATTCAATCATTCTCTAACAATCTGTGCATTTTCACTTATTCAAGTATTTTGTTATTCTAAAAACACAATTGAAGGATCATAACCACCATTCTAGTAATTCATGTTAATCACTCTTGCTCTTCCAGTATTATGTTCTTATGCATCTTCCATCCATATTTTTCCTTGGCTAAAATTACTATTATTGTTGTAGCCACCACTGTAATCTTCCTTGAACTTTCTTATTGCTTCATTTGCATTACTTCCGAAAAGAAAAATAGAGGGAGAGAGATCTTACGAGCTCAACGTATTCCATAAGACCCTGTTGAGGATTTCTGCCAGCTATAAGTTCAAAGAGCAAGACTCCAAAGCTGTAAACGTCACTTTTCTTGGTGAAAGTCTTTGTAGATATATATTCAGGATCAAGATACCCAAAAGTACCCCGTATATTAACCGCATGTCCGTCCACAATCTCTTCTCTTGAAAGCCCAAAATCAGCAACCTGCTTGATCCAACATAACCAGCTATAATAGTATGAGAGGCAACCTCACCAAATATTGGTTAAGGTATATAAATAGACTCGTATCTTCAACAAATACAAATAAATTAATTCATATGATCCAGAACTCAAGATTGTCTTTCAGGGGCTTAAATTTAAAGGTACTCTTCACACAGAAAAATAATTTGATTATTGGAGATAAACATAATCCACAATCAAGAAAAGAGACATACTCTGGCTCTCATGGATTGATCCAACAGAATATTGGAAGATTTAATATCTCGGTGTATTACAGGAGGAACTGCCTGAAGTGACAAATGAAGAACAAATAAGCTCCTTAAATAAATCATATACATCAGTACGTATGCACACTCAAAGACAAAAGTCCATCATTTAGTACACATGTAAGATGTGGAGTTACCCCATCATGAAGATATTCCAAGCCTCTTGCAACATCTAAAGCTATATGAGCCCTTAAATCCCAGCCCAATGGTTCATGCTTTTCACCTGCATAAAAAGAAAAGCATGCTATTTATCACAAAATTGTATACAACTAAAAGATCAAAATGCAGAGCATCAACCTTCTGTGGTTAACCTCGATTTGGCCATTCTTCCATTACAAGGTCAGTTCAACCAATAAAATATAAGATTCATTATAGCAACTTGAATTCAAGATTGAACTATTGAAGCTTGTTCAGATGACAAAGTATACTACTATGAAAGTTCAAAGTTAGTACCTCAGTCCAGTAATTACGGGAGGGAAATTGAATAATTCTGTATAAGGTTTTCAATTTTCTTTAGAGTCATTTATTGGGAATCTGTGGAACTTTGATGAACTCTAGAACTAATTCATTTGAGTGGAAAAAGAGTAAACTTCATTCTTTCACTATTATCCAATACATATATTCTCATAAAATTTGGCTGCATGAGCATGATGACCTCAACATAAGTGGAGAGACGTCTCTTCAATTGCTACAATTCACCCATTCCAGAGACACATAAATTATGCATTTATAGGAACTCCAATACAGTCAATTGACATCAATTAACATATAATGTTTCATTGCAATGTGACACACAAAGCATGTCTGGTCAAATACTACTTTCAGATATAGTAAATTCCTATAATCTTTTATATATATTGTTGGTAGACAGCTTACTGTACAGATGAGATGCTAAGCTGCCTTTGCTCATATAGACGTATATCAGAATATGCTGGCCCTTTTCTTCACAATATCCAATCAAATTCACGAGATTTCTGTGATGCAACCTTCCCAATAACATTACCTGAGTATGTTTAAAGATGAAACATAAGACATTCAAATTGGTGATTGCATACACAAAGGCAAAGTTTTTCTAGAAGATTGGAGTACATTTCTTATTCATGTTTATAATCTGCTAATTTCTCCAAAAATTTTAAATATCAATATTCCTTCAATATACTCTTTCCTAAAAATTTCTCCCATAGTCTCGCTTTCCTAAATTTCATCAAGCTCCCACACCTCTACCAAAATTTCCTGCCAAATTTACTTCACAGCCTAATATATGTTGCAGGGTACGTAAGATAGCAAAAATACAACCCATTAACCATCACTACCTCAGTCTGGAACTCTTTTGCCCCTTGCTTAGAATCAGTTGCAAGCACTTTAACAGCAACGGTCTCACCAGTTGACATCTTAGCTCTGTAAACAGGACCAAATGCACCTTGTCCTATTAAAGTTGTAAAATTACAAGTTGCTTTCTGCAGATCCCTGCATGAATAGCATTAAGCTAAAATTAAGTAAAAAGCAAAAGAAAAAAAGAAAAAGAAAGAAGGTATAGAAACTTAGGTGTGCAAATCAGCTACTACTTGTTCAGAGATCAAGTGATTATGAATTCTATTGATAGCCACAGAAAAAAAAAAAAATGGTAGCATATCTCAAAATGAAGCCTCTAGTAACTGTTCCAATGATAAATGGTGTAATGGGAGCTAAACTGAACTCGTTGATTATCGTGTAATCGTACTATTTTTGAATAAGTTGAAAAGACACGAAAGATCTCTCCCTTGAGCATAATCAACATTTTCCCAAATAGGATAAATTTGCAACCCGTTCGGGGGCACCAAAAATAAGGTAATATGAAGCCAAAATACTACTTCTATAAACATTGGACGATCTTGACATTTCATTCTTAAAAATCTGAAGACAAATATAGAGGAATGATAACAATAAGAAAATATCTCTTCCAAAACTATGTTGTATTGATTCATAAAATTTCAAGGAAAGCATACTTGTAAGAGTACTCAAGTATTCCAGATGCTGACACCACATTACTCCTCCTAAATCCGTCGAGCCACACGGACATGCCATTACGCCCAGACTTCACAGGTGAGTCCGGACCAACGGTTGAGTCAGATAATATAGTACAAGAATCAGCACCGTTTGCGCGGATAGGGATAGTTGCTGCCCTCCGAGAACTGCTATTCCCTATCTGTGAGCGCTTCCTATGGTACCTAATACAAAAGAGTGCAAGAATAGCCAAAAGCACCCCAATCACCACCCCTATTGAAATCCCGATGATCAACCCAGAAGACTCCCCTTTCATCTCCTCTTCCGTGCTTCACTACTCCCTATTGGATCGTCCAATTCATTGACCAACCTGCAAATTAGCTCATCAATCTTTCAACAGTAATAGATATAGAAAATGCCATGCGACTCACAATCTATCCTTCTCTAACCATAAAACTAGAAATTGAGAAGTCAAGCTGCAGACGCTATGTTTGATATTCCTAGCCATCCAAGAAGTCAAATGAAGATATTGACAAAACAAAACTCTAGAAAAATATGCCAAAAGAACATCATAATACTCAAACAGAAAAGTCTTATTGAAAAGTTCCATTCAAGCACGCCATGACTAGTACAAAGAAAACCCAATTGAAATTAGTTAAAGACTACCCCAAAAACCCAAATAATTCCTTAATAAATCATATCTTTGAAAGTAGTTTCACTTTGACTTCATTAAAATAAACATTCAGTTGATTTCTGCTTTTTCGTTTATGAAATCTTACTAGAAGGAGAGACACCATCTGACACAAACAGGTACTATCTGATGCTCAAACTTTCTATTTATAAATTGAACTGCAACAAATGTAGAGCAGCAGATCAAGATCAATATCTAGGAAAAAAGGGGTAAATAGTTAAAAGGAGTTCACACTAATCCAAGCATTTGACAAAGCTGAGGAACACTTTTTCCTTTTGTTCTTCTCTTTCCCTGTCCTTTCTCCCAACTCAGCTTTTACTTTCTCACCAACCAAGCAGAAGGCAATAAAAAACCAACGGATCAATGCATAAAAACAAACGAATCGACCCCAAAAACCAAACCCAGAATACAAAAAAAAAAAAAAAAAAAAAATCTCTGTGAAGCCATTCACAGAAGTGAGAGGTTTTACCTGCTGATCATACGACAACGTTTGTTTGAGGCAGTTACATGTTTTCTGGAAGCGAAAACAAAACGAAGAAAAGTGTTTGCGAAGAAGCGAAGAGAAGAAGTGAAGAAGTGAGAGGGCGTTTTGATATTCGGAAGCAAAGAATATTAATGAAAACAACAAAAACACTCGGAGTTTTTTTTTTAAATCTTCCGACCTCCGTTCCGTGACTCGCCGTTGGCACTTGGCATGGTGAAAAAATAAATATAAAAAATATAAAAAAGGGCGCCTCGGAGGGGGAGAATTTCTCTGTTCCCAAAATGACCCTCTTAGTTTTCTGATTTGACGAATATGCCCTGCTACAACGTGGGATTTGGGTAGGGCGCCGACCGCCGAGGCTGAATGGTCTAGTGGGCGGACGTGGTTGGTGCAATGTGGGGTTCAGTAGCTTACTCAGTTACTCTACAGAATCCCCTTGGATTTGTGATTTTAGAACGTGTAATTTAAAAAGTAATAATTTTAGAACGTGTGATTTAAAAATATTTGTCTTAATGGTCAAGATTTAATTTTAATTTTTTTTTTAAATGATAGTAAAATTAAATTTGGACCATTGAAAAACTACAAAACATATGTTGTATTGTTTTTTTTAACCGAACATAAGTCAAATCAATTTTTAAAAATCGCAATTTAAGCATTTGGTAAAATATTGTGGTTTGACATTTAAAATCGTACGTTTTAAAAAACATACCTATTTGTCTGTGATTTGAACAAGCATATTTTTTCATGTTTTCAAACTGCTATTTTTTAAAAATGGACTTTTAAACGAGACATTTTTCGCAAATTTTATTTTAAAACGAACACTTTACCTACAAAACTCTTGGGGCTAAATGGACTCTATATCTATTTGGTGGTCCACTCTATCCTATAAGTCATTCTCTCTGTGACATGATTCCTGACTCTAATACCAAATGATACACTGATAATCATAAAATGTTAGACCTTATAAACTATCAAAATCTAATCTATCTCTACCTATATTTGATAGGTGACATAAAAGAGTTTAGTAAAGATGGCAATTATTAGAACACCCATGAGTCGTGTATAAGTCATATGGGGATGTATTAAATTTCAGTCACTGAATTATGGACTTGTTAATGTAGCAAGAAAGCTATGAAAGATTATGATATTTGGTGCAATGGAGTTGAACTAAGATTATGTATAATGATTATGATTTTATGCCCCAATGCAGCACAATAGCGACACATCAATGTTCAATCAATTTTTTTTTTTTAAGCCTATGTTGTAGTTGCTGATACTGGCGGTTAATAGGTACGAAATTTTTGAGAATGGTAGAGAGCAACTATCAACAAAGCACCAAACACACCTAATCTGGTATTTCTTTCCTTTTTTTCATTACAAGAAACACACCTAATGACCCTAATCTAGTGGACTAATACAAAATTAAACGTAATAGTAAATAAAGCAGCAAAATTAAGGTGATGGCAAGGGGGGAACCCCACATCTGACCCTGATGAAAATGACATTGATCCTTGTCATTAGCATCCAAGATTGAGAGTTTGAAAATCAAACATAAATTAATTATTATTTAATACTATGTCGCATCAAATTGTAACCATCAAAACTCCAATCCATCTCATCTACTAGTTTGACCTTTAATGGTTTTTTTTTTTTTTATTAATTGGTGGTTAAATAATATATTACATGGTGTACACCATAATTATTTTCTTTGTTTAAATCAAATATAAAGTCACAAACTGGATTTGGCAGGTAAAATGTCGCAACCTAATTAGAGATAAGGTTATTTGAAACATACACTTACTTATATAAGCTTGATAATCTAAGAGTAGGACGACTATTTTTTTTTTTTCTCTTTTTTTTGTTAACATGTTTACACAAAAAGAGTAAGTGGGATTTGAAAAAAAATTCACTTCATGAGACGTAATCTTCAGTTGATTGAGCTGCTCTTTAAGGACATGACATTTGTGGACTATTAAGAAAGTAATTGATCAACACATTGAAATATAATGATGATTCATTACATAATTTATTTTTTTTTATATATAACATTTCATAATTTATTAAAAAAAATGTCACATATCATAAGTGTCATATAAATGTTACAGATCTTAGAGTTCAGGAAAATGTCGTGAAAAATACTCACCTACCGAAGGTCCACGTGGGCATGGTGGAGGTCACGACGGATGGATCAATGCAAGTGGATATATATATATATATATATATATATAAATAATAATATAAAGATGTATAACATTAATGAAACCAAAACAGAGGTAATGGGAGGGCAAATGAGTAATAAGGACTTTTATCTTTGAACATATGGGGGGTCAATTCAGTAATATTGTGGGGGAGAGTAAATGGAGGAATGTTTGGGCGGGGATACCAAAGAGTGGTTCAAGAAAAGCATACTACTAATTATTTATTACTTTATGCAATTTGGGGGCCGTAAAAGCAAAAACCGAAGAACCATAAAATAAAATAAAAAAAAGTAATTAAAGAGGTTTGAAATGAGAAATGTATTTGGATCACCCTAATTAGCTTTACCAACTCCCCATGACATACAATTAAATAATAAAGCTAAGGGAGTGATTAGTGATTATTGGCAAAACGGTCAAATAAGGGCAAACAAAAGCATAAAAAGGGGACTTTAGGTGCGTTGAAAACGGTTGTGTTTGTCTCCAGCAATACCCTCCAACTGGAAAAGGTTTGCAAATAGGATTCATTTTCCTGAAAATAAAAATTCCTGTTTGGGTCGGCTTTCATTGTGTGTGTGTGTCTCAAACTTCTCCACTTGTTTGCCCCAAAACCCCACTCTCCCAACATGCATGATGCTTCTTTTGCATGGTGACGACAAAATTGAAACATAATGCATTATTCATAATAATGTCCTACTTCTTATAATGTCTAACACTTAAAATTAGTTCTCTCAAATTATCATCTTATTTGTATTGTCCTTCCACGTGCGAGACACATAACTCAAAATGACAATAATATCATTAGATCATATTAAAAAAAAATTTAAAACAAAACACCAATGCCATTTGTGCGGTGCGGTGGATTCACCACCACCTTTTCTATTGTTTTGAGGTTCATGTGACTGTTCTTCAACTCTCCGCTCTCTCTCACACCAAATATCCATATTTGGTTTTTATTTTTGACTATTGTGATTACCAGATTTGGTTGAAGATGGTTTTGAGGTTTTCTTTGGACATTGGGCTAGTGACTTTCGCAAGTAGCTCTGTGATCAAACCTCCATTAGTGCCATTATTGGTGTTGTGGTTCTCTTTTCAATGTGTTATGAAGCAGAGGTTCAATACGGGTTAAGGGACCTTTTAAGGTTTGTACCTCTTGGAAGAATTGAGGAATCTTTCTCTTACCTCGAATCGCCAATTAAGGCGACCAATTCTCTCAGAGGCTATGCCAATAATTCACAGGACTGTGTCGTTCATTTGACACATTCCCTCTTATTTTATATTTACCAGTACTAATATAGGTGTACTGTAACTTATTGTTGGGTTGTTCAGCCATTTTTATATATATATTTGATATGTTGTAATTGTCCTGTCCCCATTTCCCTTTCCTGTTTGCTTAAACAATAATAATTAAAAAAAAAAAAAAAGAAACATAACTAAAATTGGCTGTAACAATCATGGGAATCTGAACAAGTGCAGTTGCCAACAAATTACATACATTTTGTTATAACTTTGAGAGGTTAGATGAACTGATCATGCGGTCAAAGAGTCTCTTAAAACTGCTACTATTATTTATAACTTTTTTAAAACCCCACAAAAACATGAAGGGGAGTGGATCATCACCAATAAGTAACCACTCCCCCAACATGATGAAATCATGCCTTGGTTGATTTAGTTCCATTTGCATTGTATTCTCCCCCCATTGACTGTGCTCACATTTATCTTGGAGGCCAAGATACTATTAATTGTGGCACGAGCATGAAGCAAGCCCTGCCCTTTTAGCCGGGTCCATGGGGGCATGTGATATGAACATGTGGGAGCATGTGCATTTGTTCTCTCTCCATCTAGTAGGTAGGCATGATGATCAACTGGGTCCTTGCCAAACCAGCTCCAGCCCCCAACACCCCCACAACTATTGGAAACAACTAGTGTAAGAGTTGTAGCCAATTGGCTCACAAAAACAGATATATAATATCTTACCATTTATATTAGATCAAAGTTAAATGTCTCATTCATGCATGGGTGTGTTATAATAGATCCAAATACTTGTTCTCGATTGACTTTCATATCATAATTGCATGCATGTTCTAGTGAATAACTAAAGAAATAAAATAGCTAGGTGAGATCGAGATTGTAGAGAAAGATCTTAAAGCCTTCCAAAATGGAGCAAGTTTTGAAAGTTCCTTCAATTGGTTCAATATTGAGGTATTTTAATCCCTTCTTGTGATGACATATATAATGGGATAATAATGCTATATAATATCCTTGCAAAGGAAAGTGACCCAAAAAAAGAAAAATACTAATAAGTCTAATATCAATGATGAAAGTTGAGTGTAACGTTTTCATTCCTTTTGAAATTTGAGAAGCAACCATTCGTTGAAAACCCAAATGACATGATAAAATAGATTGATGACTAAAAACACTCAAATTAATTAAGGATATGATTATTAAGTGTTTTTTTTTTTTTTTAAATAGTTTGGAAGAAATTTTTCTAATTCAATTTACTAAACTAATTAACATGTATGTGATTTTTTTTCTGGGAAAAATCCGCTTTACCCCCCTAAAGTTTCAGGAGTTTTTCAATTTGAACCTCAAAGTTTAAAAATTGGCAATATACCCCATAATGTTTCAAAAAATTTCAATTTAAACATTTTGTCACTAATTTCCGATAAATCGGATGGAAATCTATGAAATTACGTAATTACCCTCATGCTTTTTTTAAAAAAAATTTCGTCTAATTTAACTGAAATTAGTAATGGAAGGTTTAAATTAAAAAATTTCAATGGGGTAAAGTGGATTTTTTCCTCTTTTTTTAGTATATGTATTTTTAATTTTTATATTTATTTTGAACATGTATCAATTTAATAAATTGGACAGAAGGAAACTATATATGAAGGCATGTGTAATTTCTTTGAGCCCCACGCACAATAGCATCTGGATTTTCTTTTTTGTTTTTGTTTTTTTTTTTAAGAAAAAACTTAAACAGGGACAGGTTTCCTCGGCGAGTTTATTATCCAATTTGGAACGTCTGAGGTTCATTTGGGCTCAAATAGCTCTTGGGCTTGATATGGGCCTAGATTCACCCAACTTAAATATGGGATGCCCCAAAACTTAGAAGCCTTCTTGTGTGCTTGATCCAAGCATGTACTCAGTATTCTAAGAGCATCACCATCAATATAGCTTAAAATCTTAAAATCTTCATATTAGCTATTTTTAATTAATATGAAGAGTTTTTACTTTCCAAAAAAATTGTTACAAATTAGATAATACAATTTTTACTGCAGTAAATAGTTAGCACACGAGATAAATATTTTATTGTTTCTCTTTCATTTTTTCCTTTCGTCTTTCCTTCTCTTTCACAAAAAATAAATAACATTTAAAATAAAATAGAAAAGAATAAAAAAATTATTAGAGTGTGTATAGAAAAGCATAAGTTAAAATAGAGAATTAGCTATTTTACATAATGGTGTTGGAGATGCTCTAAGGTGGGGTTTTAGTTTTGACAAAATTCAATTAGATAGAGTTTTTCTTTAAATTGAATTGGAAAAATTCCCTCCAATTTAATCTACAAAAATATCATGTGCCCCTTGATCAGGTGAAAAACCCATATTTTTTTAATAACATTAATAAAGTTTGAGAAATTTCTTTTTATTTATTTATTGAGAGAGAGGTCGGCAATGCATTTGACAGGCTAGAGAAAATCAACAAGCACTTCTCATCTTCTTTGGTGTCATCATTGGCATGTAGAATAATAAGGGATATGATTGAAAGGCTATTGGCCCCAAATCAACTTTGATTTTGGTATTTAGAGAATGGGCTTCCCTGGATTTCTATATGACTAAATCAAGCATGCATGGCCCATAAAACAAATCTCCTTATTCAATCCATGGATGATGGATATATCCTATTGCTGTAGCATGAATAATGTCATATGTGCATAAAAGCATCTATCTCCATCTTAGTTTTTTGAAAAAATTTATGATCTGAAACTTAGGTAGAGATTCATCATATTTCGTGGTGGTTTTCATTGTCACATCATAGAGTCACTTAAGAATATGTGTAACATTGTCTCTAAGAAGTAATTTAATTGGCTAGAGATCACAACATAAATGTCGTGGAGAGTGTTGCTTTCCTTTAATTTATGTTGTAGAAATCTCTTTTAACTCATTTGTTCTTATAACTTATGATTTTTATATGTATGTCTAATAGAGCATGTGATTTTTATAGACATACATGATCTAAAGATAAATATCAATTAAAAACAAAAAACTATGCTTAATCAAACGAGAGCTCCTACTATCATGTCCATCCTGATAACACTTATTTTGCAGCCTCTAATTACTATTTGACAAATTATCAATTTAAGAAAAATGCAAAAATGCAAAAAAAAAAAAAAAGTGAGAGCAATCACACTAAATCAGATAAAAAAAAACTTGTAGCCGGCAAGACCCAAGTCAGACCCACGGGTATGGCAGGCGGTGAACGCCTCAAACCCTGCCGGCCATGACCCACCTCAAGACCCGTTTTTAATATCTCAAAACTCGTTTCTAATGCTTCAAAATTTGTTTTTTGATTCAAAACTAAAACCTAAATGTAAAAAGGTAATCGTTTATGGATTTGATCATCCTAAAATATAGTTTATTTTGGCCCAACTTGTTTTTGTGCATTTTTTATGTTTTTATTTATATGTTGGTCATTAATTAAAAATTATAAAAATGGTGTTACGAAGATGATCCTAATAAAAGATTTTCTCTTACTAAAAATCTCATTGCGTTTAAATATTCTTAACCACGTGAGTCATGAGTGCACTCTAGGACTTGGCATTTGGCAAGGCACGACTTGGCCGACTTTCACGAGGGGTTGCGTCCTCTTCGTGACTTAATGCCAAATACCAATGATTTTTCAAGAACAATTATTAGGGTCTGAAAATTTCCAACAATTTCATTAGTTTGAATTTCAACCCAAATTCCCATAAAAAGACAAAATAAAATAAATAAAAAATAGAAAATCAATCACATCTTAAGTCAACAATATCAACAGTCCTACAGGCTACAACGAATGTGCATTTGTCAGGATCAGAGGCCCTTGTGGCCTTGTCTGACTTACATCGGCCAGCTGCCTGATCACAAATGCTTGGTATTGCATCAATCTGGGCCACACATCAGATCATTGTGGGTCCTAGATGATATGGCAATATGGACAAATTTATTGTGAATTTAATCACGAGTGGATATTCCTACAGCTTTTTTTTTTTGTAAAGCTTTCCCAGTTCCCACCTTGCATTTCCCATGTGACTATTAAGAAATTAAATTTTGCCTAATTAAATTTTTTTGTGTTTGGCAATCATCTTCTTTTTTTTTTTTTTTTTAACCAAACGAACCGTTTAGATAAATTTCTTTGCTCCAAACGACAAGTACGGATTAAGTTCTTCGAGAAAGAAACATTGGTGTTGTTGACAAATTTATGTAATTATTGTTGGAAACACGTGGAGTTGTTTTAACTTTCATCCATGACCCGAGAAAATTCTTTGAAGACCCAACAGTAAACTAAAATTCTTTGACCAAATCCCCTATTCCATTCACGAATCACGTCCATGCATTTCAGAAATTTAATACTGCTATATTAATATAATGTTGTTGGTATAGTCCACGACGACCCTTTTGAATACTGTCGTAGTTGTATTCTGACCCCCTTCTTGGTCGTACTCATCCGGCTACTTAAAAAATTAACGCAGATGTTATTTTGATTAGTTCAGAATTAAGATGTTAAAAATATAGCCGCCAAAGAGAGGAGTGAGATCTAGACGCCATCATGGGTCTTTCTCCCCTCCTTTTTATCTCTTTTTGGATTTATAAAAGTTCTCAGCTCAAAATCTTTGGAAGATAGATATAATTCCTTACGCCAGACCCAACATGACACGCGTATTCCCACCGGCCACCTCTCGGCTCTCGCCCCACTGTCCGTCAATGTTTTCTATTATGTAGGGTTTTGTTTTTTATTTATTTTCTCATGTATTTTTCTGTTTCTTTGTGTTTCGCTTTTGAGTTTGTTTCTCTATATTTGAGTTCAGTAGCAATCTATGGGGTGAAAGTTTAGTCGTTTTCTAAGGTTTTGTTTATACGAATACTTAAGAGTAACGGTATTGAATTTCGAGTCTATCTTTTATTTTCTTCTCGTTCTTTTCTGAGAGTAAATCATTGATCGATGTGGAGGAGTTTTCAGTCATATAGAATAATTGTCACTATGGTAGATGTAGTAAAGAAAATTGCGTTTGAAAATAAACTTGTAGCAGAGATGAAAAAGCCCTGAAATCAATTACCAGACAGGGACTAGAGACATGATTCTCTAAAATTTGCTACAGATCTAAAACTAATAGCCCGAAAAACTATTGTCCTCAAAAGGAATATACTAGAGCCAAGGCCGGCTCAGTGTTTTTTGGGGCCTTAGGCGAAACTTTTAAATAGGGCATTATTTTTTTAAAAAATATTTATATATTAATTAAATAATATTTATTTTAATATTATTATTATATTTAGAGTTTTCATTTTTATTAATCTTTACAAAAATAAACACAACAATAAAAGAATATATTTTTATTTATTTATTTATTTTTATGAATCCTAGCCTCTTTGATACGCCTGTTTTAAACAAAACCCACAAAAAAAATTGACAAAAACTCATACAAAACCCACAAGAAAAATCAAGCACAGAAATAACATTACAATTTTTTTTTTAATGAATCCTTACCTCATTGATATACATGTTTCTCTCTCTTGCCTAGCCTCTTTCTCTCTCTCTTAATCTCTTTCTATCTCGATCTGTTTTGAGTGAAACTAAGGAAAGAGAAAAAAGAAAATAAGAGGGAAGGCTGTCAGTAGTGGAGAAGAAAAGAGAAAATGAAAAAGAAATGAAAGAAAGTGGGTGGTTAGGTAGGGTTAAAATGATCTTTCAATATCAAATAATTTCGGATGCATACCTACATAGGTTCTTTTTAAGTATAAGGATATTTGTTTTTCTTGGTTACTTGGTCTTATATTTTTATCATTGGCTTATTATATTGAAGCCTTATTAAATTGAGGCATTTTTTAAATTACTTACTTATCATGATTAGATGCTTTAAATTATATATATAAAAAAAAAATTGGGTAAATTTTTTTTTTTTGGACCTTATTAATTTGGAAGTCTTAGGCGAGCGCTTCACTCACCCGGTGGTTTAGCCGGCCCTGACTAGAGCTTTTATATAACTTTAAATATCAACATTTTTATTATTATAATATACAAATCTAACATTGTTTATCAAAAATATATCACACAGGCACATAAAAATATTATAAACTAAGTAAGCATCTCAAAAGTTTGAAGAAGCTTCCAGTAGTCGGCCGCAACTCGCAAGCACAATTTAAGAGGTGCGTACAGGTACAGGTCTTCCGCGTCATTTTCTCCTGCAACATTTGTAATCTTTCCAGGTGAAAGGCAGATAATATATTTTATAAATTTAAATTATATTTTATTTTCATATAAGTGTGTACGTGACTCTTTCCCGATGAGGACAATATGCAATATGCTTATCCATAATGTCGTACTATGTTATAAAAACATTTATCATTCGCACTACCGACATCTTATGCTTAATTGGAAAACGTTTTTTTTTTTCTTTTATCTATTAAAAACAAACATAGCTTGATTTTCTTTTAATATTTTTTACTTTTTTACTATGATGTGATGTAATTTTATAATTGTTATTAATGACCTAGGACATTGGAAACAATCAGTACCACCGGCCACCGGCATTTATCACATAAAAAGTTTGGCATCTTTTCCAAGAATGACACATTGGATTGGACCATCATGGATGTTGTGGTTGTGGGAGTTAGCCAAGTAAAAATTCTTCTACTATTAACTTTTTAAGGTGGTGAATGGTTATAGCTGGAATCATATTATTAAATGCCCATGGCCGTGTGAATTAGGAAACTCCCACTACAACTTTTTTAGAGTTCATTTTTGCTTTGCCTTTGCATGATTAAAACATAAAGTTACTGATCGATTCGGACACATCAACATCCTCTTTCTCTATCGAAATTATATCTTTTTATAAGTGTGAAACATTCCTTAAACATAACTTTGTTCCTAATTTTATCCAGGTGCATGTTCTTGAGCTTCCACTCTTTTCTTTTTTTCTTTTAATTACAAACAATTATTTATTTTTTATTTTTTATAACAAAAACACAAAAAATTTATCTTATAAAAAAAAAGGTTTTGCCGAAGTTTTATCTTTCTATTATGTCATGATGACGAGAGGAAAATCATGACGTGCACTTCAAGTTCAAGGCTTTGTCTATTAATTGATGATTAGATAAAAGAAACGTGATTCTTCCTGCTTGAAGTTGCAAAATTATATCGTTTAAGAGCGTGGCAAATGACAATTAATCATTACCAAGATTTTTGCAATTGGTAGGGGAAAATGCTTTCACCCTTTCACCTTTGTCTGTATATATCATATGGTTATGAAAGAAATTTCACTATTCTCTTATCCTTATTTCACTATACTGACATGATAGAATATAATTTCATTATGAGAAACCCTACAAAAATAATAGGTTAAAGAGCGTTGCAAACCTATTGCTGCTCCTCTCCCCTTCCCCTCTACTACCATCTTCTTTTCTCTCCTTTTCATTCTTGGTTTTTTTTTTTATCTTTTATCTTTCTCGTCCACTGCTATCTCACCTGGTTTAGTTGGGTTTCTAGATCTATTTTATTCAAAATCAAATCTAGTTTTCTTTGTCAATTCCATCCATTTATACTACTGTTGACTGTGCTCACGGGCCACTCTTTTTCCCACCATCGACCATCATGCATTAATCTGCTGGCCACGAGCTAGTGTGTGGGTCCCACGCGCTGCGTGTCATTGACGTCGTCACTAGTACAACTTTAGTCTATTAGATTTGCTCCTCCACAGTCTCATGCGCCGATCTGACTGCACCAATCGCCGATCCAATTTTTATGTCACCATTCACCAATAAGAGTGGGGTGTTTTGCGATTTTTTGTTTCTGTTTATGTATTTTCATTTTTGCTCTTGGCCTCAGCTAAGGAGGGATAATTTCGGTGTGATAGGTTATCTCTCACGGTCGGTGAAATAAAGTTTTAAGAAAATTTGTGGTACCCATGTCTTAGATCTAGTATGCTTTAAGAAGCTGGAGCAAATTAGTTCTATAAGAGAAGTTGTGCATGAGTTAGCGTAGACTGCTATCATAGGTAGTTTTTGATTGTGAGATTTTATTGATTGTATTTATGATGTCATATTAACGTAGCTTTGGGTTATGTTATGTAAAAGCGTTATGCTCTGGGATGTTAGAGTTGTTATGCTCTAGCCTCTAGATCTTATTTTGAATAAAATACAAAAGATTCCCTATTAAAAAAAAAAAAGAAAAAGAAAAAAAAGGCTTTTGAATTAGCCATTGGCCCCTTCGTTAATATATATATATAGAGAGAGAGATGGCCTCCACCATGTTAGTGTACTGAGATAAAAGTAGCTAGAATAAACGTATGATATATAACATTTCTCATTTCATATATAATTTAGTATTCGATTGTAAATTTTTGTCTGAATGGTTATGCATTAATTAACATGCTTTGCCTCATGCATGTGCTGCTGTGCATGCAAAGGTCTAGATCAAGGCTATGCAACTCACATTACCATGCCATATAATTAGCCGTGAGAATATTTGATAACCAAATTCATAAAAAAAAAAAAAAAAAAAAAGAGTAAGATCAATGTGTTGTTTGTCAAACACCAAGACATTATACTTTTTTTTATTTTTTATTGGTATATATAGAAAAGTGAAAAAGTTGTATTGAAAAGTAAAAATTTTATTTTGCAGTGATTTTTATTTTATTTTAATAGTAATAAAAAGTAAATGATATGATATAAAAAATAAAAATATTTTAATCTGATTTTTTTTTGAAAAAAAAAAAAACGAATAATATTTAGGGACACCCAAATTTTCTTTAAATTGGGCCGAATAAGATTTCTTGAACTTAAATCATTAAATTGACATATATTTTTAAAGTATACGGTTTTGACATGCACAGGGGCGGACCCAAGGCATTCGTCCCCCCAAAATTTTTAAAAAGTGTCTTAAAGTATGCATATTTATAAATTTATTCCCTCAAAATTATACTTTTGTCCCCCCAAAATTATATTTGTGTCCTTTAATTTATTTATTTTTTTAAGTTTTGCCCTCTCTTCCAACTTTTTTTTTAAAAAAAAAACTTCAAATACCCCCATTTATTTAGTTTCCCTACATATTCAAAGCTACATTTTTCTTGGACCCAATAAATCATGTTTAGTTTATTTTGCTATTTGTTTATATTATTATATGTTTGTGATGTTATAAGATTAAATTTAAGACTTATATACTTTTATTTTATATAAATACGCACAAACACACATACACAGAGATTATATGTATCGATGCACTTCTGTATTTATAATTTGTCTTCCTAATATATTTTAAAAAAAAAATTCATCCCCCACTCCACAAATTCTAATTCTGCCCCTGGACATGCATTATTAATTATTTAAAATATGTATATAAAAATTATATATTTTAAGCAAGTATGTCAATTTAATACGCGGAATGAAAAGAATTTAGTCCAAACTATTTTGAAAAAATGCTCTCCAATTTTAGCTTGACTCGTCTTGATTAATAAGTTAGATGGGTACGACTTTTTCCTTTTTAAGATTATTCCAAGATGAGGAAATTTGAATTAAGAGATCACGCAGACTGAAAATGACGACTGTGATGACGATTGATGGTGAGAATGAGAAGAAAGTCAACAAAATACTTTCAACGCTTACATTTTTACATAAACATCAGGTGGGGTCACATCCCGACCGACGGTACATTAACGCTGTTACATTTTGTGTGCCAGTTAAGCTGCTCCCGTTGGCCGAAACCCAGCCGGCGGCCGCGGTAAGATCGGGGTCCTACCATTTGTACTTCACTACTGTAGCTTTCTATTTCTACCGCCTTTCTTCGTCGTTAAGCTTGCCATGTTTCGGGACATCTACTCCTTGAGTGTGACTTAAGAGACCACGTTATTTTTTATTTTATTTTTTGGAAAATACAAGATAAGAGAATTGTTAAAGCAGCATCTCCCTCTAGGATAATTCTAGTAAACCCCCTCCATTTATAAAGTATTAGTTAAATAATAAAATTAACATTTTTTGAATTGGTCCTAACATTTATAAACTTACAATTTTGGGATAATTAACAAGGGATAAATGTAAAATCATCCTCCTGATGAAGATGAGAAGGATGATTGTGTTCAAGAGGGACGATGCTGGATTGGCAAAAATCATGAGAAAATGAAATTCTATGACAAGTTTGATGTTTTATCTGCAACAAAGAAGCATTAAATATTCAAACCTAACAAAGCCAACACAAATTGAAAGTCTTAGCGTCAAAAAAGAGTACCATGGTCCACAAACAACTGTGAATTCTAGAAAACCATTGATATCTAGGGAATTTATTTCTCCGGTGCTTCGCTTTATAGATGTTGATGTGCTACACAAACGGAATCTAATTGCACGGGCTAAATTATTATTTTGACATATCTTGAAAATCTCTGAATTAATTTTTATATCATAGGGAGCAATTTGTTACTTAGGCCAATCACATAAACTGATTTTATATTTATTCAAATTAATAAATTAACATAGTATTAAAACAAAGATCACGAACTCGAACTTTGATTCTATCTTAATTACAATTTAATATTTCGACCTCACTTGTTGAGATTAAAAAGCACATTAATTCTTCTAAAAGAAGAGCAAGTACGAGAAAGGTGTAGATGGTTCAAACATTGGAACACTGTAGATTATACATTTCAACAATAAAAAAGAAAGGAAAAATAAAAATTATTGTTCATTTGGTAATTTTTTGTTACTATTGTTGTTATTATTGTAGCAAGATGAGAATCTAGAGATAATTACATAATATATCAAAATAACGCATAAGATTCACATGGAAATATATTATTTTATTAAATAGTAAAAATTTTAAAACTAAAGATGGGAATTTAAAATTCAAGATTTATTCGAGATTATCCTCAAATTCTGGAGTTAATAATTATCACAAACAGTAATTAAACAAAACCCAGACCTCATGTTAAGCATTTTCTCTTAAAACGATGGGCTGGGAGCCTGGGAGTCCCTGATTAAATCAGAAAAAAAGTCCTTTCCTTTTTGGTCTTCAAGTAGACGGTCTAAACGCGTGCCACGTCAGGTCAAAATAGTCAAAAGGACAAAGGTTCTTATCTCCACGTGTCAGCCCAATTGCTCCGTAGTGTCACTTCGCCGACTTAAAATGCAGAGCGACGGCTCAGCCAGGGCTATGTCATGTGTGAGTCACGTGACGTAATCGCATCACGGTGTATCGAATTGAGCCGCAAGAGCTGCAGGACCCACGCCATCCGTCGCAGCGTGTAGGAATAAATTTATTTATTTTTATATAAATTGATTAAAAAACTCCTCCACGAAAAATACGAGATGAAAATGTTTATGGTGTCCAGCTAAGCAAAAGTGTCATGCGTGATCTGATTTTCTATTGTTTAAGAGTAATATTTAATCACGTGAATTTCTTTAATTATAGAGACATTTAAAATATTACGTGTGACATCCCACGTATTAAGTTATATATTAGGTGTGTACTAAAATAATTACATAAAAGTTTCAATAATATTAATCACTCATTGTATTATTATGACTTGCATTTCCCAAAGTAGTGATAAATGTTACAAAAACTAATCTAGTGCTTTTATGTGATATTGAAATATTATGCATCCACATTCATGGTATATTATATAAAAGAGAAGTGTTAGGAGGCCAAATAAATAAATTCAAAAAAAATTTCAAACTGACATGGCAATAATTTTTAAATAAAAAAAAAAAGCAATTTTCTTTCTCTTGTTTGCTACTCACAGTTTGTCATGTCAGTTTTAAAATTTTTTTGGTTCATTTATTTGGCTCTCTAGCACTTTCCTATATAAAATTGAGCTATTAATTTATATGATTGTGGGTTGATTGTTTACAATTACATAAAATCAAAAGAAATTTTAGCCACTATTCTCTAATCCATTAATTATTATGACCATGATCAAGTATTTGAGTTCGGTAACTTTCCAATTCATCATTACACAACATTTAGAATATGATATAGAATATAAAATATGTTATGGTCGAGTCTATTGATAATGGCTCAAATTGTCAACAAGCGTGAAGATAATTGTTGAAAAATATCAATATTTAAGTTGGTGGGCTTAAGTCCTATTTATCTATAAAAAGATAATGTTAGTTTTAAAATGAGTCCAAGAACAACTGGAATTGGATATTTTTAGAGAAAACATGTGTGGATAAACATGTGGGCTGCAATGCTTATCTTCATCATGGAAAAGATTTTGTATTCATGATGGTTTCATTTTCCCAGCAGCAATTGAATAAAAATTGTTCTCTTATTTTTCGTGATTAAGCCTCTATAAAAGGATATGCAGTCCTTGGTTAAGTGGAGACCCGGAAAATCCAAATTGGTGAGAGCACTTTGTGACATTTACAAAGTGTAAAGAGTTTTTCTTTACTGGATATTTGAGAGGGACAGTTGAGTGGGGTGTACAAGGGGTTAAGGGCTTGAGTTTGAGATATTAAACTTGAGCGGTTCAAGTTTGTACCATTGTACTCAATATTTCTCAATAGTAAAGAAAGAGACCGGATCACGCCTCGTGGACGTAGGCATATTGCCGAACCACGTAAACTCTTTGTGTACGTGTGTGATTGGTGTGTGTTCTCATGTGTTTTCTTTCCAAACTTGTCTTTCGCATAAAAGGCCAATGAAAAATTGGTAACCAATTAATTATCGATTTTCCCAATAGAGTTAATGTTTGAACAAATTAATTTATGATTGTAAAAATGATTTGTTGTCTTGCCGTGGAGCCATACAATGCATTTACTAACACACAACAAAACAAAAAAAAAAAAAATTGTACACAGGTCAAATATTAACACTATTGTCTCTTATTTGAGGGTTATCTATTTTTGATATGACTGTAAATTGAATATAAATTTACTAGATATTAGTAAATTATGATTAAGAGATTTTGGCTTATTTAATTAAATAAGATGAGTTAAAGTTGACCTTATATATTTTTGTACTTATACATCAGTGTGATTCGAACTTAACACTCGACATTTATGATTGTCAATCTTTGGCATGTTTTACTCGACACAAATATAATATAAAATTAACGAATTAGAAATGATGAATCTAATTCGTTTAATTAAATATATTAAATCATAATTGACTTTTTATAATTTTATACTCATATTTTAATCCAACAAATAAACATTAATTGAATATCAGATTGTTATGTATGTATCTATGACTTGTAACATTACAGCTTCAATTATGATTTTCTCAGAGCTTTTACTTTGTAATGTAAAAACTTTATGCTTGTGATCTTTCATCAATTAAAGAAACTGTAATAATTTCCCCTTAAAAAAAAAAAAAAAATGGTAACTCCTACGTATTCGTCAAGCCCATGTTCTACGTACTCTCCTAAGAGCCGCGTGCTACGTACGGTCTACCCCAAATAGCAATTGGAAAAACAAACTAGAAAACGCGAGGAATGTTCTCCATAGGACGAGGTAAAATATGGTCGGCGGGTTCGGCCGTTAATCCCACGTGCAAAGGCTCCGTCAACGCGCGCAGTACATCAACGACCCCTGTTCCCTCTCTCGCCGTTACCGTTACCGTCCGTACGATACTTCCGTCGGCTCCTACGTTCTCTTCCTATAAATAGCATCCAATCTCCGCTTCTTGTGCTTCTGAAACAATTCTTTGAACCCCAAAGCGAAACACACAAATCAACGGAAAATTTCTTTGACCAAAGCACCAGCGAAGACCCAGACACGAAAATCACACTATTTTCTGATGCAATACAAATTTAAGGTAATTTAGTATGTCTTATGTTTTATGTTTTTGTTGTTGTTGTTGTTGTTGTTGTTGTTGTTGTTTGATTTGTTTGTGAAGGTTGTATGTTGGTTTGTGTTGTGGGAGATCAGTAAATCTTAAGCTTAGGTTGAAGTGAGGTAATCCTTGTTGATTTTTTTAGTTGTTTTTATACAATTTCTGGGAAAACAAACAGGGGGTGAGGGGATTTTTGAGTGTATTTGGGTTGAAATTAAGTGTTTTTAAGATGGGGGAAGACTCTTTGTGTGATACTCAGAATTGGGTTTTGATTGAGCGAGTTGGCTCAGAATGCATAGTATTTTTTTTCGTGTAGATTTTCTGTATTTATATTTTTTTTGTTGTCGTTATATTTCATTTCCTATCCTGCACTTGTCAGTTCCTCTTGCTAACCCTGAATATCGAGTCTCAGTGTGTAAGTGTGTTTTAGGATGAATCTCAATTTAACTTGTTGGAAACACCACATAGGGAAGTTTGATATTCATTTCATTTCTGAAATTGTAAGTTCAAAGAATCATACCATGAAGTTCGCTACAGATTTCACTGTAGGCGTTTTTGACAGAAATTATTAGTCACCTGAAATCTTGAAGCTTTACAGCAAAATTCTTTATGGGGTATTTATGGTGCCAAATAAGAAAACATTTAGGCAAGAAAGTTCGTGCTTCGGTGATGATTTTCTAGTTTGCCAGGGTATGAATATACAAATATTCAAGTATAGGATAGGACGACTGTGATATACATCAAATGACCCTCCCCCAGCAAATTTCTTTCTTAGTCTTGGACTTTCGTTTTGTTATGATTTCTTTGTTTCTTATACGTAAGCTGGGACGTTCAATTGGTTGGCGGCATGTCCCCTTTCTTTTGCTAACATACATGTCATGACACCCATGATTAAATATTCTGCTGAATAGTTCATCTTACAAGGATAAATCTATTTTTTGCATCAACTATATGGCCTTAGATATGCCTTTCAGCTTTGTTGTTTATCATACTCTCTCTCTCCTCTCTGCTTGTTAGTATATGGAAGCTCTCTGAATTTTGTTATGGTGTCAAAGTTTGAATCAGAGCTTTAACTGCTGTCTTATTATATATATATATATATATATATATATATATATATATTTTAACATAAAATATGTCGAAGAGCTTACCTGTTTTTCTCTGCTTGGTGTTTCAGATTGAAAATCTTGAAGGTAAAAGAGGTTGTTTTTCTTTGGAGAAGAGCCAAGGCTGATTATTTTCTGATCTGCTGCACCAGTATTAAGAATTGCTTTTACATAAATCAGCTAATGCAAACCCCATAGCATGGACTCGCACCACTTTTTTGGACTTGGAGTCACTGGTGCGGGCCTATCCTTCACATCTTCTTATCCCACTGTTCCATCAATACCTAATAGACTGCTTGAGTCCTTCAAATTTGATATAGGAAATTCACCTAATTTGCCATTCTTGACTCAGTTTGATTGTGATACCCTCACTGCTTTAAGTGACAGCCAGGAGCAGCACAGCTCCACAGAAAATCTCTCAGGAGTCAGCCCTTCCTGTAACTCTTCAATTGAAACCAACAGTTATTTTCATCGGTTAAGCCCTCCTGTAGACTGTCGTCAAGACAGTCTACAGCTCTATACTGTTGGGTCTTCTTCCAGACAGGATGCAAATTGTAGCAAGAACATGAAACACGCTTTACTGGAATTAGAGTCTGCTCTAATGGGGCCTGATGATGATGAAGAAGTCACCAGACGGGAAATTAGCACACCTGAGACACCAGGCCAAAGTTCTGGGTCATGGAGCAAGGAACCTCAAGGCGTACATGTGTCTCAGCCTCGGGCATCGTTTGTTCCTATGCATAGGCCATCCGGTGAAGTTGTTCGTATAGAGAAGCGTCACAAAATGATGGAGGAAGCGTCTTTGCAGGGTTTACCCCTAGGAAATCTGAAGCAATTGCTGATTGCATGTGCTAAAGCTCTATCTGATAACAACATGGACCTTTTTAATGGGTTGATTGAAAAGGCTACAGATGCTGTGTCCATCACAGGAGAACCAATCCAGCGTCTTGGTGCTTACATGGTAGAAGGGTTGGTAGCAAGAAAAGAGGCATCAGGCGCCAACATTTACCGAGCCCTCAAGTGTAGAGAGCCTGAAAGCAACGACTTGCTTTCCTACATGCATATCCTGTATGAAATCTGCCCCTACTTAAAATTTGGTTACATGGCAGCCAACGGGGCCATTGCTGATGCATGCAAAAACGAGGACCGCATCCACATCATAGACTTTCAGATTGCTCAGGGAACCCAGTGGGTGACTCTCCTTCAAGCACTTGCAGCACGACCGAGAGGGCCTCCCCATGTGCGGATTACAGGGATTGATGACCCTGTTTCCAAATATGCCCGTGGAGATGGGTTGGAGGCAGTAGAGAAACGGTTGGCAGCAATTTCTCAGAAATTTAACATCCCAGTTGAGTTTCATGGAGTGCCAGTTTTTGCTCCAGATGTTACACGGGATATGCTTAATGTCAGGCCTGGGGAGGCTCTGGCTGTAAACTTCCCTCTGCAGCTCCACCACACCCCAGATGAGAGTGTTGAAGTGAGGAATCCGAGGGATGGGCTTCTGAGGATGGTAAAGTCACTTTCTCCCAAGGTGGTCACTTTGGTGGAGCAAGAATCAAACACAAACACAACCCCATTCTTCCATAGGTTTGTAGAAACTCTAGAGTACTACTTGGCAATGTTTGAGTCTATTGATGTTACCCTGCCAAGAAACAACAAGGATCGGATAAATGTGGAGCAGCATTGTTTGGCTAGGGATATTGTGAATATCATTGCTTGCGAGGGGAAGGAGAGGGTGGAGCGCCACGAACTCTTCGGCAAATGGAAGTCTAGATTGACAATGGCAGGGTTCCACCAATATCCATTGAGCTCTTATGTCAACGGTGTGATAAAGAGCCTGCTGAAGTGCTATTCAGAACATTATATGCTTGTGGAGAAGGATGGGGCTATGCTGTTGGGCTGGAAGGACAGGAACCTGATCTCGGCTTCTGCCTGGCAATGATAAATTGATCAGGTAGCCACAGAAATAAGCACTTCTATAATGTATTGAGATTGCCACATGCTGCAGAAGGTGATACGCTGTAACATCAGCCAATGGATACATTGAATAATCTTGTGGCGATCCAATAGCTGACTTTGCTGATGATCTAATGTTCACATACCAGTGACACCACTGAGGCTATCGCAGCTTTTATTTTATAGATATTCCTCACCAGTGTTAATGTTTCTATAGATCTTTTGTTGTATGTTAGAGTTGTAGTCTATGTCAGTAGGTGAGGATTCTGAGATAAAGAACAAATTTCTATAACATTCTTTGGTATACAAATATGAAGGGTGTACATATTTTGCTTCATTTCAGCCCAAATTAACACATCTCACAAGCCCAATCTAGCCTATGTTGGATTACAATATGTTGTATTTCAGTAAGCTAGCTTGTATGCCCACTTGCTAACAAAAGCGGCCCAAGTTGGATGCAATAATCAGAGTGTCATATAACTGGTTGGTTCATGCTCATCAGTATTTATATCAGCTATTAACAGTAAAAGAAAGTAACAATTGACCGGCATGCACGGTGTGCCGCCATATCAACAACCCTATAAAATTTAAGTGAAATGAGAATATAAAATATTTGTTTTTGTTTGTCTGATTTGGTAGGTGCATATATATTTCAATGTTAGGAAAAGAAAATGCTTAATAGAGGGGTACTTCCCACCAATTTTTATTTTTATTTTTATTTTAAAGTCACTGGAGTGAAGTTAAGCCAATCTTTTTGTTTTCACCATGTGATTCAAGCTTAGAGAATTTCTATAAATACCATTTCTCTCGTACTAGCCCCTCAAAGCACTAAAGGTGTCACATTAAATTATTAGGAAATAAAATGTCTTTTCAATTTGCTCGTACATCAACTGATGATAAAATAAGCATGGAATTGAAGGCAAAAGTGAGGAAGATGCTAATGACACCAAATGACACCAAATCTAGTAGTAAGCTAGCAGCACCAACTTCAACCATGGAAATATATTTAATATTTACTCATGAATTTGGCATCTCGACTCCATACATTATATCACAACACTCAAGTGTGGAACTTGAGTTTAACTTCAGGATGAATTGGGGCATGCATGTCTGATTTTTACCCCTCTTCCACATCACAATCAATCATTTTCCAGAATCTAAATTATTTCATTCACTGTACTTCGTACTTTGTACCTCGCAACAAGTCCAATCCAAATTTGTCTGTGTCTCTGTCGGCTCACATGGATGTTATCCCTATCATAGGAATGACCATGCACCCAATTACGAGCAAATTCAACTCCTGCTTTGTTTTGTGTCATGCAAATCAGAAAAAAAAGAGATCGAATATAACAAGCACCCATCATCACTCACTTTGGTAATTATATTAGGATCCTCAAAGAATGGAGCAGCTGAAAACCCACCAATAAGCTTATTCCTTTGACCCAAAAAATGATTACCATCCAAAAGCAATTTTGGTTTTACTTTTAAGGTTAAAAAAAACAGCAAACAGAACCAGAAAATGGAAAGACATGGGCAGAATAGAAGGGATCTTGAGTAGAAAATTGCCCATCTCAGCTCTCTTCTTCTTCTTCTTCTTCTTTGTGGCAATAATCAGTCCATGTCAAAACTAATCTAACATTTGAATTGAACAAGTAATCATGGCATATCTGAATTATACTCGGGGTGGGTCAGATCTATCCGTCAGAGACAGCATTTATGTGGAGCCAAATTATTCTAGCTACTATGGCCACTAGTTCAAACTCCTCGTCATTTTCAAAATTTTCAGCTGATAGCTTGCATACTATTAGTAGAAAAGCATCCCTTCTACTTCATCATGGACATCATCTCCATGATTAACATGCATACTATTAGTAGAAAATCATCCCTTCTACTTAATCATGGACATCATCTCCATGATTAACATGCGTACTATTAGTAGAAAATCATCCCTTCTACTTAATCATGGACATCCCTCTATGATTAACATGCATAATAGTAGGGGCGGAACCAGAATTTTGGCTTAGGGGGTCAAGATTTTTTTATTTTTATTTTTATTTTTATTTTTATTTTTTATGAATGAAAAAAAAAAACTAAAATTGAACATAAACTTATTAAAAATATTTAAAAAAATAATAACTAATGAAATAAATACATAATTTAACAAAATTAAATTATTGTTATAAATGTAACATACAATTTATTTTGTGATGGTCTTCAGATTTGATTTCTAATATTATGATGGTAACCAAAGTTTTATTTTATTTTATTTTCTTCCTTATGCAAGGTTTTATTAACGGCTTTGTTAAACCTATCTCGATACGAGCTCATTTAGAATTGAGTAACGTAGTCTTTCTTAAGTACTCTCAAATACGATGTGACTTTTAAAATCACCATTAAACTTGAGATGATCATTATTGAATTTTGATTTACTGATGATTTTAAAAGCTTAATCAATATTAAATAATTAATTTAATAAGCAATCTAAATATAAAAGCTTAATCAAAATTAAAGTTTAAGTACACACTTGAAATTTTTTACGAAAAAGCAATTGATCTGAATTGTTGAAGGCTCGGAAAAAAAAAAAAAAATTGAGAAACTGAATGAACAACTTTAGAATCTTGCTAAAGTCTAAATAGCAATTTGTAATTTTACTTTTCAATGTGAATGCCCTTTCTCTCTTGCTCGGCCTTTTCTTCTAGATTGAGACCTTAATTATATTCTTGCTTTTGTTTTTAAAGTTGACACCTTGAGGATTTGACAAAAAAAAGAAAAGTATATAGGGTTTTGTTCACTTCAGAACAAAAAAAAATATATATATATAGGCTTTTGACTTCACAAAAAATATATATATATATAGGCTTTTTGTTTTGTAAGTTGGTCCACTAGATTTTATTTTCTAAGCCCACTAACACATTTTACTGTCTTGATTGTGTGGTCCACCAACAGTCAAATGAATCACAGTTATTTAAACGGTGAGTTTAATAAAAGTGTCATCTTTGTGATTGTCTTCTTCCCCCTTTTCATGTAACCTAAACCTAAATGGATGAAACCTTGTAACAATGGCGGAAAAAATTCCAGACGTCCTGCTTGAATCGTTTGCCCTGATGTTTGATGAGTGGATGTCGATCGCCCCTCATTAGCAGTTGAGGGTGGGCAACCATGACATCAGGTGGATTTTCTATTGCAACAAGGAAAAATTTTGGAGGTTGACGGGAGGGGGGCGCGTTTGACCCCTCTCGACTCCTCCCTCCGCCCTTGCATAATAGTATCCCCGCAAAGTTGATGTAGGATGATATTTACATTTATTTTTGTTTTAAAAAAAATAAAAAAAATATCAAAATTAATATTAAATAGCGCCAATTCATCATAATTTTATTCATTCTTAAATAATAAAAATACATAAGCAAAGATTGTCACGCTCATTGCCAATTTTTATATTAAGATTTTATTTTATTTTTTTAATAGAGTTAAATTTGTTTTAATTATTTTCTTTTTCATACTACGATTAAGTTTAGTATTGTTATTTGGAGTAAACAGATTATGTTTACTTTCTTTATAAGTATTTATTTTTTATAAATAAGCTAACTTATTATGTAAAACTCACTCATTGAATTATTATTAAATCAGAAATTTTTTTCTCAAGATGTTTCTCTTTACAGAATCAAAGATATTGTTCTTTCGTTAATTACCTTAATCTTCTGTTAGAACAAACTTTATATTGATCATGGCTAATCATTGCAACGAGACAAATTTTTCCAACAATGCCCCTTACAGGAGATGAGCTCTTTTGATAACCGAATTCATGAGATATTCGGTGTTATCCTGATTTGATTGTCAACTAATTATACCATTACAACAACAATATGTGTGGATGACCTCTCAAGTAAATCACCTCTCAGCTCCACACAGTTCGCGGGCCCAAGCTGTGAGCCTGTCACCTTTAATATCTTTAATATAATGATGAATTGTCACACTTCAGGGCACAACCCTGTCTCTGTCAGCTTAATTTCTTCAGCTTTACTCCAAATTCATATTTGTTCTTTTTTTTTTTTACTTAAATTCTTATTTGTTCAGCTCCACTGAGAATCTTTCAATTGAAATTAGGATGATACGGAAATATGAACTGTTATTTTCTTCACAATTATGGAATATACGGAAAGTAAAACATTATTTTCACAAAACATTATTATGGAATACATGAACTGGAAAGGAGCTTTTATTTTCATCTCCTCTAGACTGTCCCCAACTGTTTTGTCTTCTTCCCAAATTGTAGCAGAACACAAAACATGCTTTACTGGAATTAGAGGGGGGATACAAATTCCAGAATGTTTTGGTGAAGTGGGGGAATGAGGTGGGGTTTAGATAATAGAATTCTGATATAGAGCCGTCTGTTCTTTGTTTGAGAAGTTAATTGCTTGGATTTGATTTTGTTCTTAACCCAGGTTTGGAAAGAGTTTGGTTGTTTATAAAAGATTCTCATTATTTCATAAGAAAAAAAAAAAAAAGAGAGAAAGAAAAAAGAGACTGCTTTAATGGGGTCTGATGATGATGAAGAAGAGACAGCAGGGCAAAGTTGTAGATCATGGAGCCAGGAATTTCCCACAGGGAATCTGAAGCAATTGCTGATTGAATGTGCTAAAGCTGTGTCCGATAACAGAATGGATGTTTTTGAAAGGTTGATTGAAAAGGCTAGAGATGATGTGTCAATCACAGGAGAACCAATCCAGCGTCTTGGTGCTTACATGGTTGAAGGGCTGGTGGCAAGAAAGAACGCATCGGGCGCCAACATTTACCGAGCCCTTAAGCGTAGAGAGCCTGAAAGCAAAGACTTGCTTTCCTACATGCATATCCTGTCAGAAATCTGCCCCTACATAAAATTTGGTTATATGGCAGCCAATGGGGCCATTGCTGATGCATGCAAAAACGAGCACCGCATCCACATCATAGACTTTCAGATTGCTCAGGGAACCCAGTGGGTGACTCTCGTTGAAGCACTCGCAGCTCGACATGGAGGGCCTCCCCATGTGCGGATTACAGGGATTGATGACCCTGTTTCCAATTATCCCCGTGGAGATGGTTTGGAGGCAGTAGAGAAACGGTTGGCAGCAATTTCTCAGAAATTTAAAATCCCAGTTGAGTTTCATGGAATCCCAGTTTTTGCTCAAGATGTTACAAGGGATATCCTCAATGTAAGGCCTGGGGAGGCTCTGGCTGTAAACTTCCCTCTGCAGCTCCACCAAATCCCAGATGAGAGTGTTGAAGTGAGTAATCCGAGGGATGCGCTTCTGAGAATGGTGAAGTCACTTTCTCCAAAGGTTGTCACTTTGGTGGAGCAAGAATCAAACACAAACACAGCCCCTTTCTTCCATAGGTTTGTAGAAGCTCTAGAATACTACTTGGCGTTGTTTGAGTCCATTGATGTCACCATGCCAAGAGACAACAAGGATCGGATAAATGTGGAGCAGCATTGTGTGGCCAGGGATATTGTGAATGTCATTGCTTGCGAGGGGAAGGAAAGGGTGGAGCGCCACGAACTGTTTGGCAAATGGAAATCTAGATTGACAATGGCGGGGTTCCGCCAATACCCTTTGAGCTCTTATGTCAACAGTGTGATAAAGAGCCTGCTGAGGTGTTATTCAGAACATTATATGCTTGTGGAGAAGGATGAGGCCTTGCTGTTGGGCTGGAGGGACAGGAACCTGATCTCGGCTTCTGCCTGGCAATGATAAATTGATCAGGTAGCCACAGAAATAAGCACTTCTGTAATGTATTGACATTGCCACATGCTGCAGAAGTACTTGATCATAAGCTGTAACATCAGCCAATGGAGGATGCATTGAATAATTTTGTGTGTCATGGAATTGATATGTTTGTAGGGATAAATTGGATTCTTCTGGAATTGTTGGTATATCAAAGCAAATTTTGATGTTGCTTTAAGGCCTTCTTTCTCAGTTATTGCTGCTGTGATCAGTGATTCTTCTGTAAGGGTACTGATAGCAGCAGCCTCTACCTCTAAGTTAAATTCTAGTTAACAACAAAGGAGAAGCTTATAAGGCAGCTTTTTTAGCAATTGAGTTAGCCTCCTCATGAGTTGGATTCAAGCCTCTAATTCTAGAAGGGGATTCTCTTATAACAATTATGCCTATTAATGGCCTTCAACAATCTTGGAATGGAGAATTGAGCCAATTATAAGGGGGCGAAAAGGCGGTTATTAGCGGTTAGGATTCTCTTGTATTGCATTTTTACATTATAGAAACTAAGGGTGAAAAGGCAGGCGATTATTAATCACCCGCTAAATACTAATCGTACTAACCGCTAATCGCTTTTGAAGGCGGTTAGGAAAAACTGTTAACCGCCTATATACCTATATATGAATAAAACGTCATTTTTATATTTAAATATATATAAAAATCTATAAATGTTGTCGTATGTAGTAGGATATTTTCGTATTACCATAGAAACGACGTCGTTTTGGCTTTTTCTTCTAATTTTTTTAATTTTTTCTTTCCTTCTAAACGGTTACGATTAGCGTTTTTAGCTAATAACCGCTATCCGAAAAAAAAAAAAAAAACTTAAAACATCTCAACAGATTCGAAAACCTTAATATGCTCCTAAACTTAATTAAAAAAACCAGGCCCAAAGTCTTCTTAAAGATCATCCATATTTGTTGTCAAGTTTATGCCTTTTTTTTTTTTTTTTAATGTCGTTTCACTCAATCGGCGCAAAAACATAGTTTTTATGTTGTTTACCGTACAAATCGCATAAATTTAAAACATTTTACACCGTTTACTATTTAGACAACATAAATTTAAAACTTTATGCCGTTTGTACAGTGAATGACATACTTTTTTAATAACGTTTAATATATAAACGTCATTAAATTTTGAAGTTGTGTCGGTTTTACGGTAAATAATGCAAATTTTATTGTTGTTTACTGTACAACCGGCACAAACAACATTAAAATTTGTGTATTTTTCCCCAACCACCCACTGTACCTCATTTAATTTCCTTCCCAATGCACCCCCCTCTCTCTCCTGAAATTCCCACCCGGCCCCCACGCCTCTCTCTACCCACGCTGCGCACTTGACCTCTGCAACATATATATATATATTGGCCTCACACTAGATTTTCAAAAGAAAGCTCCTAATATCAGGTTATGGTGTAAACCTATTTATTTACAGCATTCAATAAAAATTGAGCACATCAACTTAAAACAGAATAAAATAAGCATGAAAAATACAGGATTAGCAAACCCATCTTTTCCCTTCAACAAAATCACCGGATCACCTCCACCCTCCACCCTACTCCTCTGCTGGGCACCAAAACCACAATCTTAATCACAAACACAAAACCACTGTCTTTATCACACATAAGATGGAGAAAATTTTCTTTCTTCCTAACGGCATACGTTTCTAAAGAGGAAGAAGCCGGCAAGGCTTGCTATTCCGATGGCGTTGTTGGGTTTTGTGGCTTGCTATTATATTGAAACTAGTGGCTCATACTAGAACACTAGTGAAAGGCCAAGTACGATATGAAGTATTTTGGAAATTTTCAAAATACGTCTGTACAATTAGAGTTTAGGGTTTTTCTATATATATGTTATGATGTAACCCTAAATCATTAATAGCAAAATACAGTTGCATTCTTTGTAGATGTAGGCATATTACCAAACCATATTAAATCTGTGTCTCAACCCCTCTTAATCTTTCTCTTTTTGATTATATATTGTTCATCATTGTTGTGTACGGTAACAGCATATTCCGAAGCCACAGTGGCTCCAGTGACGCCGTAGTTGGCGGAGAGGGAGATGGACATTTTGTGTACTGCAAGAAAGGGAGAAGAGAGGGGTATGTTGTGTACTGCAAGGCTAGCAAGAAAAGGAGAAGGGAGGGATATTTTGTGTACTACAAGTATGGGTGTAAACGAGTCGAGCCCTGAGTGAGCTTCTCTTGTTTGGGCTTTGCTCGTTTAAATTTTACTCAAACTTGAGCCGAGCTCAAGAACGAGCAAAAAAATCGAGCTCAAGCTCATAATAAGTCAAGCCAGCTTGCGAGTTGGCTCTTATATTTAATGTTTTTATTTTTATTTATTTATTTATTTTTTATAAATTTAAACTTCAAGTACTATTAAACGGTTTAAGAAGCTAGCTTGCATATGAGCATTTGCTTAGCCTAGCTAGTCGGAGTATGGAGTCTGAGTCAATACAGCAAGATACTTGGTTTCGAAGAGATATGCATCATTTTATAGATAAACAAACTTGAAAATTTGTGTTTTCTTAGTAATGCGAGACAAGTTAACAGGTTGTAGTCAAATTGCAGTGGAACAACGCTCCCTACAAAAAAATATTTTTTCAACGTCTCTCTCTCAATCTCCCTCACCATTCACATCGCATATTCTGCCTCAACTCTCATTTTTCACCCCAACTCTCATTTCCCACTCTCTCACTCTCGCTCACCAAATTTTTGTTAAAAAATTTATATATATAAGCCATGTAGTATATTTGTTATTATTGAGTAATTTGGCTATATATTCTTATTTGTTACTTAATAAAAAATATATGAGTTGAGCCTTATACCAAGCCGAGTCGAGCTTGCTTCGTTTAATATTCGAACTAGGATTTGTGTTCACAAAGCGCCTCATTTAATAATTGAGTCGAGCATGAGCTGAGCTTATACAAGCCAATCTCAAGCGAGCGAGCGGCTTCGCTCGCAAACAGCCCTAACTGCAACGCTTGCTATTCTAATGGGGTTCTTGGATTTTGTGGCTCTAGTGACGCTATTGTCGGCAGAGAGAGATTGGTATTTTGTGTATTGCAAGAAAGGGAAGATCTAATTTTAGTTGATTGAACATTCTGATTTGTGGTATTGAGTCTGGTTTTGGGTGGGATGATCCAGTGTTTTGTGTTTATTCTATTTGGTAAAATGAGCTCAAAGTTGTATTAGATGCTGTAAATTAATAGATAGGGAAAGTTTACATACCTCTCTCAAACTATTACCCAATTGACAATGTTTTTTCAAACTTTCAATTGTGACAATGTCTCATTCAAACTACCAAAACATTGTTAATATCCACCCCCAATGACTATACTACTCTTAGTAAAATAAAAACAAGGGTAAAGTCCTCTTAACTTCCTTAAACTACCACCTTAATGATAATTTCCTCCCAAACTAACAATTGCAACAATTTACTCTCCAAACTACCAAAACAATGACAATACACCTCCCAATGCTAGTAAAATTACACAATTACACCTATAAAATTTTCAATAAGACAAACATATCCATTAAATTTTTTTTAAAAAAATAAATATATTTAATTTTTTTTTAAATTATTAAAAAATCAATAATTAAAAAAAATCAAAATATTAAAAAACTAAATAAAAAATAAAAAATAAAAAATAAAAAATAAAGAAGGAGCCACCCCTTGGCCGCCTTCGATGTGTGGGGGAAGAAGAAGAAGATCAAAGGGGTGAAAATCAAAGAGGAGAGGGCCTAAGCCGCCTAACAGGGAAGGAGGAGAGGAAAGCACGAAAGAGAGTGTGGGGGAAGAAGAAGAAGAAGAAGATGAAGAAGAAGAATTCTAGGTACCACCGCCGGAACTTCCCGCCAGCGAGAGGCTCAAGGCAGTGGAAGGTCGCCGACAAGATGATCAGCGTCCTGGTTCCAAGAAAGGCTCGCTCGGGTAATTGAAATCGGCGAAGTGTTTTTGTTTTCGGAGATTTGTTTGTTTTTGCAAATCATTTTCGTGTGTGTTTCTCTCGAAAAGATCTCACGATAACTGTGTTTCTGGAAATGGTGGAGTCCGGCGAGGCCAAGCCCGGAGGTGCGGCCTCCTTAATCGTCGAACGTCTCAGTTAGGAAAAAGATGGTCTAGGGGCTTAGCATCAAGCAAAAGGCCTAGCCAGCCCATGGGGCGGCCATGGTGGCAGCCCACCGCTGGCCACCCTTCAATATATATATATATATATATATATATATATATATTTTTTAATTATTTTTAAAGATTTAATTGTTAAATTTAATTAATAAAAAATTAATATGTTGACGTAACAAAGCAATGCGTTTCAATGAGACTGACATCTATTTACCCCTTTGAAAAAAAATCTAATAGTAGAGATTTTATTTCAGTTTTGATTGACTAAGAGAGTAAAAATTCGTAAAAAATTTTTAGGCATTTTATAGTTTTGATGCGCTGACTCAAGGACTTATAATATATTTATCATAAAAACAATGAATTAATAATAATAATTTTTAAATATATAAAATAATTTAATGACATTTGAAGGGTTAATGTCATAAAATTTATTTTTGTTTACTATTCAAACGACATTAAAATTGATGTTGCTTGAAGCCTTGAACAGTAAACAACATTAATGTATTTAGTGTCGTTTACTGTTTAAATGGCATAAATTAATGTCGTTTGCATGTCAGGAAATTAATTTATGTTCGGAAGGTTAATGCCGTTTACTCAAACACCATTACTAGTAAACAGCATTACTCAAACGTCATTACTTGTTTAGTGAGATTTTTGTATCATTAAATGCCTCTGGAGTCCACTTTCCTGTTAGTTTTTGGCGCATACAGACTTTTAGAACTTGAGTATCATAATTGGTCTCTATATGATCAAACAAATCCAATAAATGTCAACAATATCCAGATTTAAGATTTGACTCATGCGAGCCTGAACACCATAAGAAGCAAAAAAAAATAATCACCATTGCATATGGTAAAATATATGATAAAGTAAAAGTCCTTTTCATGAATGGGAGTTCGTTTATCACGATTGATTGTTATTAGATTTAATTAATCAAATTAACTAATTCTCTATCCAACCACTGTCCCATGCCCGTTACCCGTGTGATTGATGTCGTCTATAAGGATGAAGATGGGTACACACAAGCTGGAACTGTGCTCAAAGCTTTTGTTACTTCCTTGCTTGTTGATCCTGTGCCTTTATATATAAGCATGGATGATGGACCCTTGCATGGTGGGTTGTAATGGCAAAGCATTTGATACGCTTAGAGTTATATTGTCGTATTTTAGAACAGATTTCTATCATACTCTTTGGTATATAATCAAAAGGCCAGGAAAATTGTAAAATTACGTCCAGTAAATGGGCCGGTGTTTTTTTTTTACCAGCAGAGAAAAATCTTGTACATCAATTAATTAATTAATTAACTCACCAAAAAAAAAAAAATTCAATGCCCGAAAATAGAAGATGCAAAATGGGCTGAGTTTCGGTGGATTTGTTCCAGCTACCTTCCGGGCCTCACTTAAAGCAATCACGAGCCATTAGTTCTTATACGGGCTTCAAAGATTGTTATTTGTGCATGATATATTGCTATTAGTTTTATTTGTTATCTTGCTCCGGAAAATAAAAAAATATAAAAAAGCCCTTCAAACTATCAGTCGTTTGCAATATAGACTCTAAATGTTCAAAAGGTACTAAAGTAGCTCCCAAAGGTACTAAAATAGCACCCCA
>NC_081543.1:36122834-36132773 GCF_901000735.1 Corylus avellana | reverse complement strand
CTCTAGACTGTCCCCAATTGTTTTGTCTTCTTCCCAAATTGTAGCAGAACACAAAACATGCTTTACTGGAATTAGAGGGGGGATACAAATTCCAGAATGTTTTGGTGAAGTGGGGGAATGAGGTGGGGTTTAGATAATAGAATTCTGATATAGAGCTGTCTGTTCTTTGTTTGAGAAGTTAGTTGCTTGGATTTGATTTTGTTCTTAACCCAGGTTTGGAAAGAGTTTGGTTGTTTATAAAAGATTCTCATTATTTCATAAGAAAAAAAAAAGAAAGAAAGAAAGAAAAAAGAGACTGCTTTAATGGGGTCTGATGATGATGAAGAAGAGACAGCAGGGCAAAGTTGTAGATCATGGAGCCAGGAATTTCCCACAGGGAATCTGAAGCAATTGCTGATTGAATGTGCTAAAGCTGTGTCCGATAACAGAATGGATGTTTTTGAAAGGTTGATTGAAAAGGCTAGAGATGATGTGTCAATCACAGGAGAACCAATCCAGCGGCTTGGTGCTTACATGGTTGAAGGGCTGGTGGCAAGAAAGAACGCATCGGGCGCCAACATTTACCGTGCCCTTAAGCGTAGAGAGCCTGAAAGCAAAGACTTGCTTTCCTACATGCATATCCTGTCAGAAATCTGCCCCTACATAAAATTTGGTTATATGGCAGCCAATGGGGCCATTGCTGATGCATGCAAAAACGAGCACCGCATCCACATCATAGACTTTCAGATTGCTCAGGGAACCCAGTGGGTGACTCTCGTTGAAGCACTCGCAGCTCGACATGGAGGGCCTCCCCATGTGCGGATTACAGGGATTGATGACCCTGTTTCCAATTATCCCCGTGGAGATGGTTTGGAGGCAGTAGAGAAACGGTTGGCAGCAATTTCTCAGAAATTTAAAATCCCAGTTGAGTTTCATGGAATCCCAGTTTTTGCTCAAGATGTTACAAGGGATATCCTCAATGTAAGGCCTGGGGAGGCTCTGGCTGTAAACTTCCCTCTGCAGCTCCACCAAATCCCAGATGAGAGTGTTGAAGTGAGTAATCCGAGGGATGCGCTTCTGAGAATGGTGAAGTCACTTTCTCCAAAGGTTGTCACTTTGGTGGAGCAAGAATCAAACACAAACACAGCCCCTTTCTTCCATAGGTTTGTAGAAGCTCTAGAATACTACTTGGCGTTGTTTGAGTCCATTGATGTCACCATGCCAAGAGACAACAAGGATCGGATAAATGTGGAGCAGCATTGTGTGGCCAGGGATATTGTGAATGTCATTGCTTGCGAGGGGAAGGAAAGGGTGGAGCGCCACGAACTGTTTGGCAAATGGAAATCTAGATTGACAATGGCGGGGTTCCGCCAATACCCTTTGAGCTCTTATGTCAACAGTGTGATAAAGAGCCTGCTGAGGTGTTATTCAGAACATTATATGCTTGTGGAGAAGGATGAGGCCTTGCTGTTGGGCTGGAGGGACAGGAACCTGATCTCGGCTTCTGCCTGGCAATGATAAATTGATCAGGTAGCCACAGAAATAAGCACTTCTGTAATGTATTGACATTGCCACATGCTGCAGAAGTACTTGATCATAAGCTGTAACATCAGCCAATGGAGGATGCATTGAATAATTTTGTGTGTCATGGAATTGATATGTTTGTAGGGATAAATTGGATTCTTCTGGAATTGTTGGTATATCAAAGCAAATTTTGATGTTGCTTTAAGGCCTTCTTTCTCAGTTATTGCTGCTGTGATCAGTGATTCTTCTGTAAGGGTACTGATAGCAGCAGCCTCTACCTCTAAGTTAAATTCTAGTTAACAACAAAGGAGAAGCTTATAAGGCAGCTTTTTTAGCAATTGAGTTAGCCTCCTCATGAGTTGGATTCAAGCCTCTAATTCTAGAAGGGGATTCTCTTATAACAATTATGCCTATTAATGGCCTTCAACAATCTTGGAATGGAGAATTGAGCCAATTATAAGGGGGCGAAAAGGCGGTTATTAGCGGTTAGGATTCTCTTGTATTGCATTTTTACATTATAGAAACTAAGGGTGAAAAGGCAGGCGATTATTAATCACCCGCTAAATACTAATCGTACTAACCGCTAATCGCTTTTGAAGGCGGTTAGGAAAAACTGTTAACCGCCTATATACCTATATATGAATAAAACGTCATTTTTATATTTAAATATATATAAAAATCTATAAATGTTGTCGTATGTAGTAGGATATTTTCGTATTACCATAGAAACGACGTCGTTTTGGCTTTTTCTTCTAATTTTTTTAATTTTTTCTTTCCTTCTAAACGGTTACGATTAGCGTTTTTAGCTAATAACCGCTATCCGAAAAAAAAAAAAAAAACTTAAAACATCTCAACAGATTCGAAAACCTTAATATGCTCCTAAACTTAATTAAAAAAACCAGGCCCAAAGTCTTCTTAAAGATCATCCATATTTGTTGTCAAGTTTATGCCTTTTTTTTTTTTTTTTAATGTCGTTTCACTCAATCGGCGCAAAAACATAGTTTTTATGTTGTTTACCGTACAAATCGCATAAATTTAAAACATTTTACACCGTTTACTATTTAGACAACATAAATTTAAAACTTTATGCCGTTTGTACAGTGAATGACATACTTTTTTAATAACGTTTAATATATAAACGTCATTAAATTTTGAAGTTGTGTCGGTTTTACGGTAAATAATGCAAATTTTATTGTTGTTTACTGTACAACCGGCACAAACAACATTAAAATTTGTGTATTTTTCCCCAACCACCCACTGTACCTCATTTAATTTCCTTCCCAATGCACCCCCCTCTCTCTCCTGAAATTCCCACCCGGCCCCCACGCCTCTCTCTACCCACGCTGCGCACTTGACCTCTGCAACATATATATATATATTGGCCTCACACTAGATTTTCAAAAGAAAGCTCCTAATATCAGGTTATGGTGTAAACCTATTTATTTACAGCATTCAATAAAAATTGAGCACATCAACTTAAAACAGAATAAAATAAGCATGAAAAATACAGGATTAGCAAACCCATCTTTTCCCTTCAACAAAATCACCGGATCACCTCCACCCTCCACCCTACTCCTCTGCTGGGCACCAAAACCACAATCTTAATCACAAACACAAAACCACTGTCTTTATCACACATAAGATGGAGAAAATTTTCTTTCTTCCTAACGGCATACGTTTCTGAAGAGGAAGAAGCCGGCAAGGCTTGCTATTCTGATGGCGTTGTTGGGTTTTGTGGCTTGCTATTATATTGGAACTAGTGGCTCATATTAGAACACTAGTAGAAGGCTAAGTACGATATGAGGTATTTTGGAAATTTTCAAAATATGTCTGTACAATTAGGATTTAGGGTTTTTCTATATATATATATATATATGTTATGATGTAACCCTAAATCATTAATCTTCCTAACGGCATACGTTTCTGAAGAGGAAGAAGCCGGCAAGGCTTGCTATTCCGATGGCGTTGTTGGGTTTTGTGGCTTGCTATTATATTGAAACTAGTGGCTCATATTAGAACACTAGTGGAAGGCCAAGTACGATATGAGGTGTTTTGGAAATTTTCAAAATATGTCTGTACAATTAGGGTTTAGGGTTTTCCTATATATATATATATATATATATATGTTATGATGTAACTCTAAATCATTAATAGCAAAATACAGTTGCATTCTCTGTAGATGTAGGCATATTACCAAACCATATTAAATCTGTGTCTCAACCCCTCTTAATCTTTCTCTTTTCGATTATATATTGTTCATCATTGTTGTGTACGGTAACATCATATTCCGAAGCCACAGTGGCTCCAGTGACGCCGTAGTCGGCGGAGAGGGAGATTGAAATTTTGTGTACTGCAAGAAAGGGAGAAGAGAGGGGTATGTTGTGTACTGCAAGGCTAGCAAGAAAAGGAGAAGGGAGGGATATTTTGTGTACTGCAAGTATGGGTGTAAACGAGTCGAGCCTTGAGTGAGCTTCCTTTGTTTGGGCTTTGCTCGTTTAAATTTTATTCAAGCTTGAGCCGAGCTCAAGAACGAGCAAAAAAATCGAGCTCAAACTCATAATAAGTCGAGCCAGCTTGCGAGCTGGCTCTTATATTTAATGTTTTTATTTTTATTTATTTTTTATAAATTTAAACTTCAAGTACTATTAAACGGTTTAAGAAGCCAGCTTGCATATGAGCATTTGCTTAGTCTAACTAGTTGGAGTATGGAGTCTGAGTCAATATAGCAAGATACTTGGTTTCGAAGAGATATGCATCATTTTATAGATAAACAAACTTGAGAATTTGTGTTTTCTTAGTAATGCGAGACAAGTTAACAGGTTGTAGTCAGATTGCAGTGGAACAACGCTCCCTACAAAAAAATATTTTTTCAACGTCTCTCTCTCAATCTCCCTCACCATTCACATCGCATCTTCTGCCTCAACTCTCATTTTTCACCCAAACTCTTATTTCCCACTCTCTCGCTCTCGCTCACTAAATTTTTGTTAAAAAATTTATATATATAAGTCATGTAGTATATTTGTTATTATTGAGTAATATTGGCTATATATTCTTATTTGTTACTTAATAAAAAATATATGAGTCGAGCCTTATACCAAGCCGAGTCGAGCTTGCTTCTTTTAATATTCGAACCAGGATTTGTGTTCACAAAGCGCCTCATTTAATAATTGAGTCGAGCATGAGCTGAGCTTATACAAGCCAATCCCAAGTGAGCGAGCGGCTTCGCTCGCAAACACCCCTAACTACAACGCTTGCTATTCTAATGGGGTTCTTGGATTTTGTGGCTTTAGTGACGCTATTGTCGGCAGAGAGAGATTGGTATTTTGTGTATTGCAAGAAAGGGAAGATCTAGTTTTGGTTGATTGAACATTCTGGTTTGTGGTATTGAGTCTGGTTTTGGGTGGGATGATCCAGTGTTTTGTGTTTATTCTATTTGGTAAAATGAGCTGAAATGTCAAAGTTGTATTAGATGCTGTAAATTAATAGATAGAGAAAATTTACATACCTCTCTCAAACTACCATCCAATTGATAATGTTTCTCCAAACTTTTAATTGTGACAATGTCCCCTTCAAACTACAAAAACATTGTTAATATCCACCCCCAATGACTATACTACCCTTAGTAAAATAAAAACAAGGGTAAAGTCATCTTAACTTCCTTAAACTACCACCTTAATGATAATTTCCTCGCAAACTATCATTTGCAACAATTTACTCTCCAAACTACCAAAGCAATGACAATATACACCTTAATGATAATTTCCTCCAAAACTATCAATTGCAACAATTTACTCCTCAAACTACCAAAACAATGACAATACACCTCCCAATGCTAGTAAAATTACACAATTACACCTATAAAATTTTCAATAAGACAAACATATCCATTAATTTTTTTTTTAAAATAAATATATTTAATTTTTTTTAAATTATTAAAAAATCAATAATTAAAAAAAAATCAAAATATTAAAAAACTAAAACAAAAATAAAAAATAAAAAATAAAGAAGGAGCCACCCCTTGGCCGCCTTCGATGTGTGGGGGAAGAAGAAGAAGATCAAAGGGGTGAAAATCAAAGAGGAGAGGGCCTAAGCCGCCTAACAGGGAAGGAGGAGAGGAAAGCACGAAAGAGAGTGCGGGGGAAGAAGAAGAAGAAGAATTCTAGGTACCACCGCCGGAACTTCCCGCCAGCGAGAGGCTCAAGGCAGTGGAGGGTCGCCGACAAGATGATCAGCTTCCCGGTTCCAAGAAAGGCTCGCTCGGGTAATTGAAATAGGCGAAGTGTTTTTGTTTTCGGAGATTTGTTTGTTTTTGAAAATCATTTTCGTGTGTGTTTCTCTCGAAAAGATCTCACGATAACTGTGTTTCTGGAAATGGTGGAGTCGGAGAAGAGCCGGCGAGGCCAAGCCCGGAGGTGCGGCCTCCTTCATCGTCGAACGTCTCAGTTAGGAAAAAGATTGTCTAGGGGCTTAGCATCAAGCAAAAGGCCTAGCCAGCCCATGGGGTGGCCATGGTGGCAGCCCACCGCTGGCCACCTTCAATTTTTTTTTTTTAGATTTAATTGTTAAATTTAATTAATAAAAAATTAATATGTTGACGTAACATTTTAATGAGACTGACATCTATTTACCCCTTTAAAAAAAAAATCTAACGGTAGAGATTTTATTTCAGTTTTAATTGACCAAGGGAATAAAAATTCGTAAAAAAATTTTAGGCATTTTACAGTTTTGACGCGTTGACTTAAAGACTTATAATATATTTACCATAAAAACAATGAATTAATAATAATAATTTTTAAATATATAAAATAATTTAATGACATTTGAAGGGTTAATGTCATAAAATTTATTTCTGTTTACTATTCAAACGACATTAAAATTGATGTTGCTTGAAACCTTGAACAGTAAACGACATTAATGTATTTAGTGTCGTTTACTGTTTAAATGGCATAAATTAATGTCGTTTGCATGTCAGGAAATTAATTTATGTTCGGAAGGTTAATGCCGTTTACTCAAACACCATTACTAGTAAACAGCATTACTCAAACGTCATTACTTGTTTAGTGAGATTTTTGTATCATTAAATGCCTCTGGAGTCCACTTTCCTGTTAGTTTTTGGCGCATACAGACTTTTAGAACTTGAGTATCATAATTGGTCTCTATATGATCAAACAAATCCAATAAATGTCAACAATATCCAGATTTAAGATTTGACTCATGCGAGCCTGAACATGCACCATAAGAACTAAGAAGCAAAAGAAAATAATCACCATTGCATATGGTAAAATATATGATAAAGTAAAAGTCCTTTTCATTAATGTGAGTTCGTTTATCACGATTGATTGTTATTAGATTTAATTAATCAAATTAACTAATTCTCTATCCAACCACTGTCCCATGCCCGTTACCCGTGTGATTGATGTCGTCTATAAGGATGAAGATGGGTACACACAAGCTGGAACTGTGCCTCAAAGCTTTTGTTACTTCCTTGCTTGTTGATCCTGTGCCTTTATATATAAGCATGGATGATGGACCCTTGCATGGTGGGTTGTAATGGCAAAGCATTTGATACGCTTAGAGTTATATTGTCGTATTTTAGAACAGATTTCTATCATACTCTTTGGTATATAATCAAAAGGCCAGGAAAATTGTAAAATTACGTCCAGTAAATGGGCCGGTGTTTTTTTTTACCAGCAGAGAAAAATCTTGTACATCAATTAATTAATTAATTAACTCACCAAAAAAAAAAAATTCAATGCCTGAAAATAGAAGATGCAAAATGGGCTGAGTTTCGGTGGATTTGTTCCAGCTACCTTCCGGGCCTCGCTTAAAGCAATCACGAGCCATTAGTTCTTATACGGGCTTCAAAGATTGTTATTTGTGCATGATATATTGCTATTAGTTTTATTTGTTATCTTGCTCCGGAAAATAAAAAAATATAAAAAAGCCCTTCAAACTATCAGTCGTTTGCAATATAGACTCTAAATGTTCAAAAGGTACTAAAGTAGCTCCCAAAGGTACTAAAATAGCACCCCAATTTTTAAAAGGGGTCGCTTGCCTAGGAAGCGTCCCCTTTTTTAAATGGGGGCGCTTGCCTAGGAAGCGCCCTCATTTAAAAAAGGGGGCGCATGCCTAGGAAGCGCCCCCATTTAAAAAAGGGGGCGCTTGCCTAGGAAGCGCCTCCATTTAAAAAAGGGGGCGTTTTTCACAACTAAGCGCCCCCTTTAAAAAAGGGGGGCGCTTTATTCCAAACGTCCCCTTTTCGAGGCATTTTTTCGTAAAAAAACCTCTCAATCTTAAATTCTAGTCGCCATAAAAACCGGCGTGTCCCAAGTGCTTCTAATCAAGTGTTACGAAATTAATAGGGATGTTTTTTTAGCCAAAAATGCCCCAAGTAACCATGTCGCTAAACCTTGTTTTTTCTTTTTGTGGTGATTTGTTTTCTTCGTACATGTTAGTCTCATTAAGGGGTGGTTTGCGCTTAGAGAATCTCAACCCTCAAACCAAACTACCACAAAAATCAAAAGTCAGCATGGAAGCCAGGGCCAAAAATCAGCCACCCTACAATATAGCATTACATGACTACAAAGTCCACATGTATTTATTATCTAAGCCCTTAAACCAAACTACCGTATATCTACTGTAGTTTCATATACGGCATGGAAGCCAAGTGCAAAAATCAGCCACCTGGCCTACAACATTGTTAGAAATGGGTTTTGGGCCTAACTCAACCCAAAAACTAGCTCAAGAGTTGAGGTTTTCCTTCACCTTATAAATGAACAATCTTCTTAATACCCAGGCAATGTGGGACTTTCAACACGCCCCCTCATGTGTGGCGGGAGGACATCCAAGCCAACACGTGTGACAATGGGTGACGGTGGGCCACAACAAATTAATTGGGTTAGGCTTTGATACCATGTTAGAAATGGGTCTGGGGCCTAACTCAACCCAAAAGCTACCTCAAGAGTTGAGGTTTCCCCTCACCTTATAAATGGACAATCTCCTTAATACCCAAGTAATGTGTGACTTCCAACAAACATAGCATTAAATGACTACAAAGTCCTCATGCATTTATTTGATTTGCTTGACTTCCTACAGAATCAACATTTAATGATAACCTTCTTACGTCATTTTATAGCATTGTGTGATATTTTCATACTCTACTTTTCATCTCTTGTAATTTATTTATTTTTTTGTTAATTTCATATTGTTATTATTTTATTGGGTAAAGTCCACATATCTCCCTCAACCTACCACTCAATTGACAATGTCCATTCCAAACTACCAAAACATTGTCAATATCCGCCTCAAAGCTAGCAAAAAGATAAAAATGCATCTGTATATTTCTCAATAAGATAAAAGGGTTAAATACTAAATACCCCCTGGGGTTTTGTTGCTTTATTTTTTTTTCTCTTAGGGTTTGATTTTTATCACAGGAGGTCCCTGTGGTTTTGATAATAGACCAAATTAATCCTCTGTCAGTTGACTAAACGGAAATCCACGTGGACCAATCAAATGTTGACACGTGGCACATATTTAAATTTATTTATTTATTTTTTTAAAATTAAAAAATAATGTATTTTTTTTCTAAAAAAAAAAAGAAAAAAAAAATTGGGGGTGGTCTAGGCTTGGCCACCCCCATGGAGCCTAGGGGGTGGCCGAAACCACCCCTAGTACCCACTGTGGGTGGTTTGAGGTAGGTATGTGAACTTTTTCTTATTTTATTTCAAAAAGAATTTTGTGCACCATCAAAAATTATTTCCAACATTTCTTCTATAAATAGCATGAGCACGTAAACCATTCTCTCATACTTAGGCACCTCAAATCACTTAAAAGACACCTTCAAAGTTTAGAAAAAGAAAATGTCTTTCCAAAAGTACTAAAGTACTAAAGTACTAAATCACTTAAAAGACACCTCAAATCACTCTAAATGTTCAAAAAGTACTAAAGTAGCCCCCCAAAGGTACTAAAGTAGTACCCCAATTTTTAAAAGGGGTCGCTTGCCTATGAAACGCCCCCATTTAAAAAAGGGGGCGGCGCTTGCTTAGGAAGCGCTCCTATTTAAAAAAGAGGACGCTTGCCTAGGAAGCGTCTACATTTAAAAAAAGGGGGCGTTTTTCACAACTAAGCGCCCCCTTTTAAAAAAGGGGGCGCTTTGTTCCAAACGTCCCATTTTCGAAGCGTTTTTTCGTAAAAAAACCTCTCAATCTTAAATTCTAGTCGCCATAAAAACCGGCGTGTCCCAAGTGTCCCTAATCAAGCGTTGCAAAATTAATAGGGATGTTTTTTTAGCCAAAAATGCCCAAAGTAACCATGTCGCTAAACCTTGTTTTTTCTTTTTGTGGTGATTTGTTTTCTTCGTACATGTTAGTCTCATTAAGGGGTGGTTTGCGCTTAGAGAATCTCAACCCTCACACCAAACTACCGCAAAAATCAAAA